>NW_019249909.1:63712-75013 GCF_002742605.1 Olea europaea var. sylvestris
TTTGATTGGAAATGCGGCTACGAATGAAATTCAGATGAAATTTTAGTCAAATTTGATTCGAAATGTGGAATGAACGAAAGTCATGTAAAATTTTAGTCAAATTTGATAGGAAACGTACCAATAAACAAATTCAGATAAAATTTAAGCCAAATTTGATTTCAAACGCACGAACGAAATAAATTCGGATGAGATTTTAATCGAATTTGATTAGAAACATGTCAATGAACTAAATGCGGGTGAAATTTTAGTCAAATTTTATTGTAAATGCGCCAATGAACCAAACCCATGTGAAATTTTAGTCAAATTTAGTGGGAAACGCGCCAACGAAGAAAATATAGATGAAGTTTTAGTCAAATTTGATTGGAAACGTGGCAATGAACCAAACCCATACAAAATTTTAGTCAAATTTGATGAGAAACACACCAACGAACACAATTCAGATGAAATTTTATTCAAATTTGATTTGATACACGCGAACTATCGAAACCCTGATGAAATTTTAGTCAAATTTGATATGATACATGCTAATGAATAAAATCTAATTGAAATTTTAGTCAAATTTGATTGGAAACGCAGCCATGAACAAAATTTTAGCCAAATTTGATTGGAAATGCGGCTACAATGAAATTCAGATGAAATTTTAGTCAAATTTGATTGAAAATGAGCCAATGAAAAAATTCGCATGAAATTTTTGTCAAGTTCGATTAGAAATGCACCAATGAACCAAATTCATGTGAAATTTTAGTCAAATTTGACCGAAAACGCACCAAAGAACAAAATTCAGATGAAATTTAAGTCAAATTTGATTTAAAACGCACAAATGAACAAAATCATGTTGAAATTGTAGTCAAATTTGATTTGAAACACGCCAATGAACTAAATCCCTGTGAAATTTTATTCAAATTTGTTTGGAAACGCGTAAAATGAACCAAACTCATGTGAAATTTTAGCCAAATTTGATGGGAAACGCACCAACGAACAAAATTCATATGAAATTGCAGTCAAATTTGATTGAAAACGCACCAGTGAAAAAATTCGCATGAAATTTTAGTCAAATTCGATTTGAAATGTGGAATGAACGAAAGTCACGTGAAATTTTAGTCAAATTTGACAGGAAACGCGCCAATGAACAAATTCAGATGAAATTTAATGATACACGCTAATGAACGGAACCCAAGGGAAAATTTTGTCAAATTTGATTGGAATTACACCAACAAAAAGTCGAATGAAATTTTTGTCAAATTTGATACGTAATGTGCCAATGAACAAAAATCATGTGAAATTTTGGTCAAGTTTGGTTGGAAACGCACTAACGAACCAAGCTTAGGTGAAATTTTAGTTAAATTCGATTGAAAATGCGCCTACAAACAAAATTCCGATGAAATTTAGTTAAATTTGATCCGAAAATGTGCCAATCAAAAAAATCTGCATGAAATTTTTGTCAAATTTGATTGGAAACGAGCTAATGAACTAAATTCAGGAGAAATTTGACTGAAAACACAATAATGAACAAAATCCAGACGAAATGTTGGTCGAATTTGATGTGAAACACATTGATGATCAAAATCTTGGTGAAATTTTAGTAAACTTTTATTAGAAACACACCAAAGAACTAAATCCCGGTGAAACTTTAGTCAAAATTGATTGGAAACACGATTATGAACCAAACCCATGTGAAATTTTAGTCAAATTTGATGGAAATGCACCAAGGAACAAAATTCAGATAAAATTTTAGTCAAACTTCATATGATGCACGCTAATGAACTAAACCCAAGTGAAATTTTAGTTAAATTTGATTCGAAATGTGCCAATGAACCGAAGTCATGTGAAATATTAGTCAAATTTGATTGGAAATGCGCCAATGAATCAAACTCAGGTGAAATTTTAGTGAAACGCCCAAATGAACAAAATTCAGATGACATTTTAGTAAAATTTGATTAGAAATACTCTAATGAACAAAATCCTGGTGAAATTTTAGTCAAATTTGATTAGAAACACACCTATAAACTAAATCCCGGTGAAATTTTAATCAAATTTGAATGGAAATGCACCAATGAACTAGACACATGTGAAATTTTAGTCAAATTTGATTAGAAATGCGCCAATTTAAAAACCTGCATGAAATTTTAGTCAAATTTGATTGGAAATGTGCCAATGAACCAAAGACATGAAATTTTAGTCAAATTCAATTGGCAACATGTCAATAAACCAAACCCACGTAAAATTTTAGTCAAATTTGATTGGAAACACACCAATAAAAAAAATTCAAATGAAATTTAGTCAAATTATGTTTTATACACGCCAATGAATGAAACCTTGGTGGAATTTTAGTAAAATTCGATTGAAAATGCTCCAATGAACAAAACTAATGTGAAAATTTAGTCAAATTTGAATGGAAACGCGCCAACGAAAAAATCTACTAGAAAGTTTAGTAAAATTTGATTCGAAATGTGCCAATGAACAAAACTCATGTGAACTTTGAGTCAAATTTGATTGAAAACAGGCCAACAAACCAAACTGAGGGGAAATTTTTGTCAAATTTGACTTAAAATGCGCCAATAAACAAAATCCAGATGAAATCTTAGTCGAATTTGACATGAAACACAATAATGAATAAAATCTTGATGAAATTTTAGTCAAATATGTTTAGAAACATGCCAATGATCTAAATCCTGATGAAATTTTTGTCATATTTGATTGGAGACGAGTCAATGAACTAAACCGATGTGAAATTTAAGTCAAATTTTATGGAAAACGTGCCAACGAATGAAATTCAGATGAAATTTTAGTCAAATTTGATTCGATCCATGCCAATGAACGAAACCCAAGTAAAATTTTAGTCAAATTTGACTGGAATTGCTCCGATGAAAAGCCGCATGAAATTTTAGTAAATTTTGATTCGTAATGTGCCAATGAACTAAAATCACGTGAAATTTTAGTCAAAATTGGTTGGAAACGCACCAATGAACCAAACTTAGATGAAATTTTAGTCAAATTCGATCGAAAGCGTGCCTATGAAAAAAACTGAGATGAAATTTTAGTCAAATTTGATTGAAAACATGCCAACAAAAAAATTCGCATGAAATTTTTGTCAAATCTGATTCGAAATGTGCCAACGAACAAAAATCATGTGAAATTTTAGTCGAATTTGACAGGAAACGATCCCAAGAACAAAATTCAGATGAAATTTAAGTCAAATTTGATTTGAAATGCACAAACGTATAAAATTCTGGTGAAATTTTAGTCAAATTTGATTAGAAACATGTAAATGTACGAAATTCAGGTGAAATTTTAGCCAAATTTAATTGGAAACACGCCAACGAAAAATCTCGCTTGAAATACTAGTTAAATTTGATTTGAAATGTGCCAACGAACTAAAGTCATGTGAAATTTTAGTCAAATTTGATTGGAAACCGACCAATGAACCTAACTCAGGTAAAGTTTTGGTCAAATTTGATTGAAAATGTGTCGATGAATAAAATTTAGGTGAAATTTTAGTCAAATTTGATTCGAAATAATCAAACGAACAAAATCCTAGTGATATTTTATTCAAATTTGATTAGATACACACAAATGAACTAAATCCCGGTGAAATTTTAATCATATTTGATTGGAAACATGCCAATGAACCAAACACATGTGAAATTTTAGTCAAATTTGATTGAAAATGAGTCGATGAACAAAATCCAGATGAAATTTTAATCAAATTGGATTTGAAATGCACGACCGGACAAAATCTTGGTGAAAATTTAGTCAAATTTGATTAGAAATATGCTAATGAACTAAATCCCGGTAAATTTTAGTCAAATTTGATTGGAGACACGTCAATGAACTAAACCCATGTGAAATTTTTGTCAAAGTTGATGGGAAATGTGCCAATGAACAATACTTACATGAAATTTTAATCAAATTTGATCTGATACATGCCAACAAACAAAACGAAAGTGAAATTTTAGTCAAATTTTATTGAAATTGTGTAAACGAAAAGCCACATTAAATTTTAGTAAAATTTTATTTGAAATGTGCCAATGAACCAAAGTCATTTGTAATTAATTTGTTTGGAAACGCTCCAATGAACAAAACTCATGTGAAAGTTTAGTTAAATTTGAATGAAAATGCGCTAACGAGAAAATTTGCTTGAAAGTTTAGTCAAATTTGATTCGAAATGTGTCAATGAAACAAAATCATGTGAAATTTTAGTCAAATTTGATTGGAAACAGGCCAATGAACTTAACTCAAGTGAAATTTTAATCAAATATAACTTAAAACATGCCAATGAACAAATTCCAGATGAAATCTTAGTTGAATTTGATGTGAAACAAACTACCGACTAAAATCTTGACTAAAATCTTGATAAAATTTTAGTCATATTTGATTAGAAACACGCCATTGAACTAAATCCTGATGAAATTTAATCAAATTTTGTTCGAGACGCGCCAATAAACCAAACCCTTGTGAAATTTTAGTCAAATTTGATGGAAAACGCGCCAATGAACAAAATTCATATGAAATTTTGGTCATATTTGATTTGATACATGCCAATGAACGAAATCCAGGTGAAATTTTAGTCAAATTTGATTGGAATTGCGCCAATGAAAAGTCGCATGAAATTTTAGAAAACTTTTATTCGAAATGTGCCAATGAACCAAAGACAATTGAAATTTTAGTCAAATTTGATTGAAAACTCACCAATGAACCAAATTCGGGTGAAATTTTAGTCAAATTTGATTGAAAACATGCCAATGAACAAAATTCAAATGAAATTTTAGTCAAATTTGATTGGAAATGCCCTAACGAACATAATTCAGATGAAATTTTAGTCAAATTTGATTTGATACATGACAATGAACGAAACCCAACTGAAATTTTTGTCAAATTTGATTGGAATTGCGCCAATGAAAAGTGGAATGAAATTTTAATCAAATTTGATTCGTAATGTGGCAATGAACTAAAATCATGTGAAATTTTAGTCAAATTTGGTTGGAAACGTGCCAATGAATCAAACTTAGGTGAAATTTTATTCAAATTCGATTGAAAACACGCCTATGAACAAAATTCAGATAAAATTTTAGTCAAATTTGATTGAAAACCCGCCAACGAAAAAATTCACATGAAATTTTAATCAAATTTGATTCGAAATGTGCCAACGAACCAAAGTCACGTGAAATTTTAATCAAGTTTGACAGGAAACGCGCCAAAGAACAAAATTCAGATGAAATTTAAGTCAAATTCGATTTGAAATGCACAAACGAACAAAATCCTAAGAAATTTTAGTCAACTATGATTATAAACACGCCAATAAATGAAATCCAGGTGAAATTTTGGTCAAATTTGATTGGAAACAGGCCAACAAAAAAATCCACTTGAAATGCTAGTTAAATTTGATTCGAAATGTACCAATGATCCAAAGACATTTGAAATTTTAGTCAAATTTGATTGAAAACGTGCCAATGAACCAAACTCGGGTGAAATTTTAGTCAAATTTGATTGAAAACTCGCCAATGAACAAAATTGAAATGAAAGTTTAGTTAAATTTGATTGGATATTCTCTAACAAATGTAATTCAATTGAAATTTTAGTCAAATTTGATTTTATACACGACAATGAACGAAACCCAAGTGAAATTTTTATCAAATTTGATTGGAATTGCGCCAATGAAAAGTCGCATGAAATTTTAATCGAATTTGATTTGTAGCGTGCCAATGAACTAAAATCATTTGAAATTTTAGTCAAATTTGGTTGGAAACATGCCAATGAGCAAAACTTAGGTGAAATTTTAGTCAAATTCGATTGAAAACACACCTATGAACAAAATTCAGATGAAATTTTAGTCAAAATTGATTCAAAACGCACCAACGAAAAAATTCACATGAAATTTTAGTCAAGTTTGATTCGATATGTGCCAACGAACCAAAGTGACGTAAAATTTTAGTCAAGTTTCACAGGAAACGTGCCAAAGAACAAAATTCAAATGAAATTTAAGTTAAATTCAATTTGAAATGCACGAACGAACAAAATCTTATTGAAATTTTAGTCAACTACGATTAGAAACAACCAATGAACGAAATCCTAGTGAAATTTTAGTCAAATTTGATTGGAAATGCGCCAATGAAAAAATTCGCTTGAAATGCTAGTTAAATTCGATTTGAAATGTGCCAATGAACCAAAGACATTTGAAATTTTAGTCAAATTTGATTGTAAATGTGCCAATGAACCAAACTCGGGTGAAATTTTAGTCAAATTTGATTGAAAACTCGCCAATGAACAAAATTGAAATGAAATTTTAGTTAAATTTGATTGGAAATACTCTAACGAACATAATTTAGAAGAAATTTTAGTCAAATTTGATTTGATACATGACAATGAACGAAACCTAAGTGAAATTTTTGTCAAATTTGATTGGAATAGCGCCAATGAAAAGCCGCATGAAATTTTAATCAAAGTTGATTCGTAGTGTGCCAATGAACTAATATCATGTGAAATTTAGTCAAATTTGGTTGGAAACACGCCAATGAACCAAACTTAGGTGAAATTTAATTCAAATTCGATTGAAAATGCACCTATGAACAAAATTCAGATGAAATTAAATTCACATGAAATTTTAGTCAAATTTGATTCGAAATGTGCCAACGAACCAAAGTCACGTGAAATTTTAGTCAAGTTTGATAGGAAACGCACCAAAGAACAAAATTCAAATTAAATTTAAGTCAATTTCGATTTGAAACGTATGAATGAACAAAATCTAGTTGAAATTTTAGTCAACTATGATTAGAAATAGCCAATGAACAAAATCCCGGTGAAATTTTAGTCAAATTTGATTGGAAACGTGCCAACGAAAAAATACACTTGAAATGCTAGTTAAATTTGATTCGAAATGTGCCAATAAACCAAAGACATTTGAAATTTTAGTCAAATTTGATTGGAAACGTGCCAATGAAGCAAACTCAGGTGAAATTTTAGTTAAGTTTGATTAAAAATACGTCAATGAACAAAATTCGGATGAAATTTTTGTCAGATTTGATTGAAAATGCTCTAACGAACAAAATTCAAATGAAATTTTAGTCAAATTTGATTTGGTACACACCAATGAATGGCTCGATTCCAGTCGAATTAGACTAGCAATTTGCCAAAAATGAACAAAGCCGAAGTTATTAAGAAATCAAAAATCACTTTTCATTGGCTGAATTCCTATCGAATTAGACTAGCAATTTGCTAAAAACGAACAAACCCGAAGCTATCATGAAATCAAAAACCACTTTTCAGTGGCTCGAGTCCAATCGAATTAGGCTAGCAATTCGCCAAAAACGAACAAACCCGAACTTATCATAAAATCAAAAACCACTTTTCGTTGGCTCGTTTCCAATCGAATTAGACTAGCACTTCGCCAAAAACGAAGAAATCCGAAGTTATCATGAAATCAAAAACAAGTTTTCATTGGCTCGACTCCAATTGAATTAGACTCGTAATTCGCCAAAAACGAACAAACCCAAAGTTCTCATGAAATCAAAAACCACTTTTCATTGACTCGATTTTAATCGAATTAGAGTAAAAGTTCGTAAAAAATGAAAAAACCCGAAGTTATCATGAAATTAAAAACAACTTTTCATTGGCTTGATTCCAATCGAATTAGACTTGTAATTCACCAAAAACGAACAAAGCCGAAGTTATCATGAAATCAAAAACCACTTTTCACTGGCTGGATTCCAATCAGATTAGACTAGCAGTTCGCCAAAAACGAACAAACCCGAAGTTATCATCAAATCAAAAACCACTTTTCATTGGCTTAAATCTAATCAAATTAGACTAGCAATTCGCCAAAAACGAACAAACCCGAAGTTATCATCAAATCAAAAACCACTTTTCATTGGCTTAAATCTAATCAAATTAGACTAGCAATTCGCCAAAAACGAAAAAACCCAAAGTTATCATCAAATCAAAACTACTTTTCATTGGCTCGATTCCAATCGAATTAGACTAGCAATTCGCCAAAAATGAACAAAGCCGAAGTCATCATGAATTCAAAAATAACTTTTCATTGGCTCGATTTCAATCGAATTAGACTTGCAATTCGCCAAAAACGAACAAACCCGAAGTTATCATGAAATAAAAAATCACTTTCATTGGCTCGATTACAAACGAATTCAACTTGCAATTCAAAAAAAAAAGAATAAACCCGAAGGTATCATAAAATCAAAAAGCACTTTTCATTGCCTCGACTCCAATTGAATTAGACTAGCAATTCGCCAAAAATGAACAAACCCGAAGCTATCATGAAATCAAAAACCACTTTTCATTGGCTCGATTCCAATCGAATTAGGTTAGCAATTCGCCAAAAATGAACAAACTCGAAGTTATCTTGAAATCAAAAATAACTTTTCATCGGCTCGATTCCAATCGAATTGGACTCGCAATTCGCCAAAAATGAACAAATTCGCAGTTATCATGAAATCAAAAACAACTTTTCATTAGCATGATTCCAATCGAATTAGACTTGCAATTCACGAAAAACGAACAAACACGAAGTTAACATGAAATCAAAAACCACTTTTCATCGGCTTGATGCCAATCGAATTAGACTAGCTCTTCGCCAAAAACTAAGAAACTCGAAGTTATCATGAAATGAATAACAAGTTTTCATTGGCTCCACTCCAATCGAATTAGACTCGTAATTCGTCAAAAATGAACAAATCCGAAGTTATCATGAAATCAAAAACCACTTTTCATTAGCTAATTCCAATCGAATTAGAATAGAAATTCGTAAAAAATAAAAAATTCGGAAGTTATCACGAAATCAAAAAAGACTTTTCATTGGCTCGATTCCGATCGAATTAGACTTGCAATTCGCCAAAAACGAACAAAGCTGAAGTTATCATGAAATCAAAAACCACTTTTCATTGGCTTGATTCCAATCGGATTAGACTATCAGTTAACCAAAAACGAACAAACTCGAAGTTATCATCAAATCAAAAACCACTTTTCATTAGCTTAAATAAAATCGAATTAGACTAGCAATTCGCCAAAAGCGAACAAATTCGAAGTTATCATGAAATCAAAAACAACTTTTCATTGGCATGATTCCAATCGAATTAGACTTGCAATTCGCCAAAAATGAGCAAATCCAAAGTTATCATGAAATCAAAAACCACTTTTCATTGGCTCGATTACAAAGGAATTAGAATTGCAATTCGCAAAAAATGAACAAACAAGAAGGTATCATGAAATCAAAAAGCACTTTTCATTGGCTCGACTCCAATCGAATTAGACTAGCGATTCGCCTAAAATGAACAAACCCGAAGCTATCATGAAATCAAAAACCACATTTCATTTGCTCAATACCAATTCAATTAGACTAGCAATTCGTCAAAAATGAACAAACTCGAAGGTATCATGAAATCAAAATCCACTTTTCATTGGCTCGATTCCAATCGAATTAGACAAGCAATTCGTCAAAAAGAACAAACCCGAAGTTATCTTGAAATCAAAAGCCACTTTTTATTGGCTCGATTCCAATTGAGTTAGACTAGCAATTCGCCAAAAAAGAACAAACCCGAATTTATCATGAAATCAAAAACAACATTTCATTGGCTCGATTCCAACCGAATTACAATTGCAATTCGTCAAAAATGAACAAAACTTAAGTTATCATGAAATCAAAAACGACTTTTCACTTGTTCGATTCCAATCGAATTAAACTTGTAATTCGGCAAAAGCGAACAAACCCAAAGTTATCATGAAATCAAAAATCACTTTTCATTTGCTCGATTCCAATCAAATTAAACGAGCAAGTTGCTAAAAATGAACAAACCTGAAGTCACAATGAAATCAAAAACCACTTTTCATTGGCTCGATTCCAATGGAATTACACTAGAAATTCTCCAAAAATAAACAAACCCGAAGTTATCATGAAATCAAAAATAACTTTTCATTGGCTCGATTCCAATCGAATTAGACTTGCAATTCGCCAAAAATGAACAAATCAGAAGTTATCATGAAATCAAAAACCACTTTTCATTGGCTAGATTCCAATCGGATTAGACATGCAAT
The DNA here is from genome assembly GCF_002742605.1 of Olea europaea var. sylvestris. Classification (NCBI taxonomy): domain Eukaryota; kingdom Viridiplantae; phylum Streptophyta; class Magnoliopsida; order Lamiales; family Oleaceae; genus Olea; species Olea europaea. The sequence continues at coordinate 73,757 of NW_019249909.1, forward strand.
TCGCTAAAAACGAACAAATCAAAAGTTATCATGAAATTAGAAACCACTTTTCATTGGCTCGATTCCAATCGAATTAGTCTAGCAATTCGCTAGAAATGATCAAACCCAAAGCCATAATGAAATCAAAAACCACTTTTCATTGGCTCGATTCCAATCGAATTAGACTAGCAATTCACCAAAAATTGAACAAACCCGAAGTTATCATGAAATAAAAAATAACTTTTCGTTGGCTCGATTCCAATAGAATTAGATTAGCAATTTGCTAAAAATGAACAAACTTGAAGTTATCACGAAATCAAAAATCACTTTTCAATGGCTCGAATCCAATCGAATTAGACTAGCAATTAGCCAAAAACGAATAGCCCCCAACTTATCTTGAAATCAAAAATTGAGTTTTATTCATTGGCTCGATTCCAATCGAATTAGATTAGCAATTTGCCGAAATTGAACAATTGCGAAGTTATCACGAAATCAAAAACCACTTTTCATTAGCTCAATTCGAATCGATTTAGACTAGCAATTCGCCAAAAATGAACAAACCTGAAGTTATCATGAAATCGAAAATCACTTTTCATTTGCTCGATACCAATCAAATTAAACTCATGAAATCGAAAACCAATTTTCATTTGCTCGATACCAATCGAATTAAACTAACAATTTGCCAAAAATGAGCGAACCCGATGCTGTCACGAAATCAAAAACCACTTTCATTGGCTCGATTCCAATCGAATTAGACTAGTAATTAGCCAAAAATGAACAACCCCTAAGTTATCTTGAAATCAAAAATTGAGTTTTATTCATTGGCTCGATTCCAATCGAATTAGACTAGCAATTCACCAAAAATGAACAAACTCGAAGTTATCATGAAATCAAAAACCACTTTTCATTGGCTCAATTCCAATTGAATTAGACTAACACTTCGCCAAAAACGAACAAACCCGAAGTTATCATGAAATCAAAAACAACTTTTCATTAGCTCGATTCCAATCGAATTAGACTTGCAATTCACGAAAATCGAACAAACCTGAAGTTATCATGAAATCAAAAACCACTTTTCATTGGCGCAATTCCAATTGAATTAGACTAGCACTTCGCCAAAAACGAACAAACTCGAAGTTATCATGAAATCAAAAACCACTTTTCATTGGCTCAATTCTAATCGAATTAGACTAGCAATTCGTCAGAAACAAACAAACCCGATGTTATCATGAAATTAAAAACCACTTTTTATTGGTTTGATTCCAATCGAATTAGACT
>NW_019249909.1:77630-80208 GCF_002742605.1 Olea europaea var. sylvestris
TGGCTCGATTCCAATCGAATTAGACTAGCAATTCACCAAAAATGAACAAACTCGAAGTTATCATGAAATCAAAAACCACTTTTCATTAGCTCAATTCCAATCAAATTAGACTAGCAATTAGCCAAAAACGAACAACCCCCAAGTTATCTTGAAATTAAAAATTGAGTTTTATTCATTGGCTCGATTCCAATCGAATTAGATTAGCAGTTCGTCGAAATTGAACAATCGCGAAGTTATCACGAAATTAAAAATGACTTTTCATTGGCTCATTTCCCATCGAATTAGACTAGCAATTAGCCAAAAACAAACAACCCCCAAGTTATCTTGAAATCAAAAATTGAGTTTTATTCATTGGCTCGATTGCAATCGAATTAGACTATCAGTTTGCCAAAAACGAACAAACCCGAAGTTATCATGAAATCGAAAATCACTTTTCATTGGCTTAATTCCAATCGAATTAGACTAGTAATTCGCCAAAAATGAACAAACCGGAAGTTATCATGAAATCTAAAACCACTTTTTTCGGCTCGATTCCAATCAAATTAGACTAGCAATTTGCCAAAAATGAGCAAACTCGAAGTTATCATGAAATCAAAAATCACTTTTCATTGGCTTGATTTCAATCGAATTAGACTAGCAATTAACCAAAAATGAACAACCCTTGAGTTATCTTGAAATCAAAAACTACTTTTCATTGGCTTGATTGTAATCGAATTAGACTACCAGTTTGCCAAAAATGAACAAACCCGAAGTCATCATCAAATCAAAAACCACATTTCATTGGCTCGATTCCAATCGAATTAGACTAGCAATTCGCCAAAAATGAACAAACTCGAAATTATCATGAAATCAAAAATCACTTTTCATTGGCTCGATACTAATCGAGTTAGACTAGCAATTTGCCAAAAAAAAAACTTGAAGTTAACATGAAATCAAAAATCACTTTTCATTGGCTCGATTCCAATCGAATTAGACTAGCAATTAGCCAAAAACAAACAACCCCCAAGTAATCGTGAAATCAAAATTTGAGTTTTATTCATTTGCTCGATTCCAATCGAATTCGATTAGCAATTCGCCAAAAACGAACAAAGCCGAAGTTATCATGATATCAAAAACCACTTTTCATTGGCTCGATTCCAATCGAATTAGACTAGCAATTAGCCAAAAACAAACAACCCCCAAGTAATCTTGAAATCAAAAATTGAGTTTTATTCATTGGCTCGATTCCAATCGAATTCGATTAGCAATTCGCAAAAAATGAACAAAGCCGAAGTTATCATGAAATCAAAAACTACTTTTCATTGGCTCGATTCTAATCGATTTAGACTAGCAATTCGCCAAAAAAGGAACAAACTTGAAGTTATCTTGAAATCGAAAACCACTTTTCATTTGCTTGATACCAATCGAATTAAACTAACAATTTGCCAAAAACGAGCAAACCTAATGCTATCACGAAATCAAAAACCACTTTTCATTGACTCGATTCTAATTGAATTAGACTAGTAATTAGCTAAAAACGAACAACCCCTAAGTTATCTTGAAATCAAAAATTGAGTTTTTTTCATTGGCTCGATTCCAATCGAATTAGACTAGCAATCCGCAAAAAATGAACAAACTCGAATTAGGGTTGGCAACGGTTCGGTTATGGGTCGGTTCGGCCAAAACCATAACCGCACCACCAATTTTTTGACCATACCATAACCGCACCATAACCACGTAAATCGGTTCGGTTCGGTTCGTATCTCGGTTCGGCACGGTTCGGTTCGATTAATAACCACGAAAATAAATTATTTCTTATAGGTTTATCCGTCAAATTAATATAAAACAATTTATGAATAAAGTCAAAGAAAATAAAAACACAATATTCCAAATGAAAATGCAAACATTATCAAACAATATTCCAAACGAAAATGCAAACATTATCCTAGTTTTCAATTACAAAATACAAATTTAACAAACAATATTATAAATATAACAATACTAGACTTTTCCTTCATTCTTAATTGTTGTGCATCGAAATTATTTGATTCATTCTTCCCTACAAGTCTTACTAGCATAGATCAGCACTCAAAATTCATTCCTATATAGTAAATAAAAAATGTAAGTAGAGAATACAACGATACTACCTATTCAGAATGGTCTTAACTAAGATTTAAATAAAAAAAAATGTATCTTTTCGTCAGCTTCCTTTTCGCTAAACGCTACACAAACTCTAGAGCATGATGAAGAAGTAGAATTTTCTACAGACAATAGAAAAAAATTAACAATAAAAGGAGTCGTGCGTAAGTTTGTGGTTTGTGAAGAGTAGGATTTGCATTTATATACTGTCATACTAATACTATTATTATGGGTTAATGGTAAGTAGGTTGGCCGGCTGAGTCAGGTAGATATAATTGGGGGATTTTGCTTTGGGCTAGATAGAAAAGTAGTGTAAAGCCCAATAATGAATACAATTGTGTTTTTTTTTTTTGCTCTTTCTTATTATTATTTTTTTTTTTAGCGGGTAATCGGTTCGATTTCGGTTCGACGGCGTAAATACCATACCTGCACCGCCACGAACTGGTTTATTAAAATCAAA
>NW_019249909.1:83856-114414 GCF_002742605.1 Olea europaea var. sylvestris
AACGAACAAACCCGAAGTTATCATGAAATCAAAAACCACTTTTCATTGGCTTGATTCCAATCGAATTAGACTAGCATTTCCCCAAAAATGAACAAACTCGAAGTTATCATGAAATCAAAAACCAGTTTTCATTGGCTCGATTGCAATCGAATTAAACAAGCAATTTACCAAAGACGAACAAACCCGAAGTAATCATGAAATCAAAAACCACTTTTCATTGGTTCGGTTCCAATCGAACTAGTCTTGCATTTTGCCAAAAACGAACAGACTCGAAGTTATCATAAAATCATAAACCACTTTTCATTGGCTCGATTCCAATCGAATTGGACTAGCGATTCGCCAAGCACGAACAAGCTCAATGTTATCGTGAAATCGAAAACCACTTTTTATTGGCTCGATTCCAATCGAATTAGACAAGCACTTCGCCAAAAATGAACAAACACGAAGTTATCATGAAATCAAAAACCACTTTTCATTGGCTCGATTCCAATCGAATTGGACTAGCAATTCATAAAAAATGGACAAACCCGAAGTTATCAGGAAATCAAAAACCACTTTTCATTGGCTCGATTCCAATCGAATTAGGCTTGCAATTCACTAAAAATGAACAAATCCTAAGTTATCATGAAATCAAAAATCACTTTTCATTGTCTCGATTCCAATCGAATTAGACAAGCAATTCGCTAAAGGCGATCAAACCTGAAGTTGTCATGAAATCAAAAATCATTTTTCATTGGCTCGATTCCAATCGAATTAGACAAGCAATTCGCTAAAGGCGATCAAACCTGAAGTTGTCATGAAATCAAAAATCATTTTTCATTGGCTCGATTCCAATCGAATTAGACTAGCAGTTTATCAAAAACGAACAAACCCGAAGCAATCATCAAATCAAAAACCACTGTTCATTGGCTTGAATCCAATCGAATTAGACTAGGAATTCGCCAAAAACGAACGAACCCGAAGTTATCATGAAATCGAAAACCACTTTTCATTGGCTCGGTTCCAATCGAATTAGAATAGGAATTCGCCAAAAATGAACAAACTAGAAGTTATCATGAAATCAAAAACCACTTTTCATTGGCTCGATTCCAATCGAATTAGACTAGCAATTAGCCAAAAATGAACAACCCCTAAGTAATCTTGAAATCAAAAATTGAGTTTTATTCATTCGCTCGATTCCAATCGAATTAGACTAGCTCGCCAAAAATAAACAAACCCGAAGTTATCATGAAATCTGATTAGCATCTAAAATTGCTTCAAGATACATAATTTACAAGGCATTTTACATTCACTTTGTTTAAAAACGCTAATGTTAGTCTCTAATTCCAATTCTCATGCCGTAAATTCAATTTCCATAAATACATGGTTAAAAATGCAATTAATTGAAATACATATTTACATACATGGCGGCATGAGTATTATACATTTGAAAGAGTATCTATTTGATGTATTTCACATGTATTTCCAATTTATTACAAGTGGAGCAAGTGGAGGAAAATAATGTTGAAAAGTCAAAAATAGTAACTGCCTCAAGCAAGAAGCAGCTGTCGATAAAATAACCATAACTTGAGCTGCAGACATTGGATCGAGGTGATTCAAGTTGGGTTGGAAAGAAAAGGCACGTTTCTACAAATTTAATGTTTTGGAAGAAGTCAAATTCGTATCATAAGGGAGACAAAATTACCGTGGAAAGTCCAGCTTGTTACCTGCCGGATACAGCTTTACCTGTGAAGGAGAACTTATTGTGTTTGTCATATCTGGAGTTATATAGATCTAATGAACCTGAAATTTGAACCAATGGAAAGCTAGCTCAAGTGAAAATAATTTATCTGTTGATCATAAGTCCGAATTCGCTGCACAATGTATCTGAAAATTGGCATCAAGTTGCATGTTCCAGCTGTCTTGAAGCTGGACAGAAACAAGTTGCATTACCTACTTGAATTTTGGATGTTCCTTTGCCTATAAAAGGGGACCTTGGCCACGATTTTGAAGCATCAATCCTCCCCATCATATTCTAGTTTCCTTCATTTTCTTTGTAACATTTCACTATGTATTTCTAAACATTTAGCTAGAGCTAAGGGTGAAACTTTGATGAATGTTTAGTATTGTCTTTGATCTTTCATTTTGTTCTTCAATGTTCATCTTCTTACTTGGTTGATGTATATGTTCTACAAATGGTTTTGGTTTGTTAAAGACTTTGATTTATTGTTGACAATTTTGGCACAATAAATGCTTAGATAATCTTTACATACCAACAACTTATTTTGACATATTCTCTCAAACAATTATCAAGATCTATCTTTTAGTATATTTGTGGTTAAGTATCTTCCATATGAGATCACTCCTTAGTTGATTTTCATATGAGCTAAATTAAAGATCAAGTGCAATTTCTACTCATTTATCCGAAGTGAATCCCCGATGCTCTAGTGTTTGTCTTCATCGTATTTTCACCAACCGTTCATTATTCATAGAATAGTTTATTTCCTTCCAATTCCCTGTGGTTCGACCTCGGACTTTCGAGATTTACTACTTGTGACAACCTACACTTGGGTTTGCAACCTTAAAGTTGTAGCAAAATCAAAAAACACTGTTCATTGGCTCGATTCCAATCGAATTAGACTAGCAATTAGCCCAAAACGAACAACCCCTAAGTAATCTTGAAATCAAAAATTGAGTTTTATTCATTGGCTCGATTCCAATCGAATTAGTCTTGCAATTCGCCAAAAATAAACAAACCCAAAGTTATCATGAAATCAAAAACCACTGTTCGTTGGCTTGAATCCAATCGAATTAGACTAGAAATTTGCTAAAAAACGAACAAACCCGAAGTTATCATAAAATCGAAAACCACTTTTCATTGGCTCGATTCCAATCGAATTAGAATAGCAATTCGCCAAAAATGAACAAACTAGAAGTTATCATGAAATCAAAAACCACTTTTCATTGGCTCGATTCCAATCGAATTAGACTAGCAATTAGCCAAAAATGAAAAACCCCTAAGTAATCATGAAATAAAAAATTGAGTTTTATTTAGTCGCTTGATTCCAATCGAATTTGACTTGCAATTCGCCAAAAATGAACAAACCCGAAGTTATCATGAAATCAAAAACCACTTTTCATTGGCTCGATTCCAATCGAATTAGACTAGCACATCGCCAAAAATGAACAAACCCGAAGTTATCATGAAATCAAAAACCACTTTTCATTGGCTCGATTCCAATCGAATTAGACTAGCAATTAGCCAAAAACGAACAACCCCTAAGTAATCTTGAAATATAAAATTGAGTTTTATTCATTGGCTCAATTCCAATCGAATTAAACTTGCAATTCGCCAAAAATGAACACACCCAAAGTTATCATGAAATCAAAAACCACTTTTCATTGGCTCGATTCCAATCGAATTAGACTAGCACATCGCCAAAAATGAACAAACCCGAAGTCATCATGAAATCAAAAATCACTTTTCATTAGCTTGATTCCAATCGAATTAGACTAGCAATTCGTAAAAAAGGGACAAACGCAAAGTTATCATTAAATCAAAAACCACTTTTCATTGGCTCGAATACAATTGAATTAGACTAGCAATCCGCCAACAATGAACAAACTCGAAGGTATCATGAAATCAAAAACCACTTTTCGTTGGCTCGATTCCATCGAATTAGACTTGCAATTCGCCAAAAACGAACAAACCCGAAGTTATCATGAAATCAAAAACCACTTTTTATTGGCTCGATTCCAATCGATTTAGGCTTGCAATTTGCCAAAAATGAACAAACCCGAAGTTATCATGAAATCAAAAACCACTTTCATTAGCTCGATTTCAATCGAATTAGACTAGCAATTCGCCAAAAATGAACAAACCCGGAGTTAAAATGAAATCAATAACCACTTTTCATTGGCTCGATTCCAATCGAATTAGATAAGCAATTCGCTAAAGACGATCAAACCCGAAGTTATCATGAAATCAAAAATCATTTTTCATTGGCTCGATTCCAATCGAATTAGACTAGTGGTTTGGCAAAAACGAAAAAACTCATAGTTATCATCAAATCAAAAACCACTGTTCATTGGCTTGAATCCAATCGAATTAGACTAGCAATTCGCCAAAAACAAACAAACCCGAAGTTATCATGAAATCAAAAACCACTTTTCATTGGCGCGATTCCAATTGAATTAGACTAGCAATTCACCAAAAATGAACAAACTCGAAGTTATCATGAAATCAAAATCCACTTTTCATTGGTTCGATTCCAATCGAATTAGACTAGCAATTAGTCAAAAATGAACAACCCTTAAGTAATCTTGAAATCAAGAATTGAGTTTTCTTCATTGGCTCAATTCCAATTGAATTAGTCTTGCAATTCGCCAAAAATGAACAAACCTGAAGTTATCATAAAATCAAAAACCACTTCTCATTGGCTCGATTCCAATTGAATTAGACTAGCACTTAGCCAAAAACGAGCAAACCCAAAGTTATCATGAAATCAAAAACCATTTTTCGTTGGCTCGATTCCTATCGAATTAGACTAGCAATTAGCCGAAATCGAAAAATCCCTAAGTAATCTTGAAATCAAAAATTGAGTTTTATTTATTGGCTCGATTCCAATTTAATTAGACTTGCAATTCGCCAAAAACGAACAAACTCGTAGTTATCATGAAATAAAAAACCAATTTTCATTGGCTCGATTCCAATCGAAGTAGACTAGCACTTCGCCAAAAATGAACAAACCCGAAGTTATCATGAAATCAAAAACCACTTTTCAGTGTCTCGATTCCAATCGAATTAGACTAGCAATTCGTTAACGGGCAAACCCGAAGTTATCATGAAATCAAAAACAACTTTTCATTAGCTCGAATCCAATTGAATTTGACTAGCAATTCGCCAACAATGAACAATCTCGAAGGTATCATGAAATCAAAAACAACTATTCGTTGGCTCGATTCCAATCGAATTAGACTTACAATTCGCCAAAAACGAACAACCCCTAAGTAATCTTGAAATCAAAAATTGAGTTTTATTCATTGGCTCGATTCCAATTTAATTAGACTTGTAATTAGCCAAAAATGAACAAACCCGAAGTTACCATGAAATCAAAAACCCTTTTCATTGGTTCGATTCCCATCGAATTAGAATAGCACGTCGCCAAAAACGAACAAACCCAAAGTTATCATGAAATCAAAAACAACTTTTCTTTTGCTCTATTCCAATCGAATTAGACTAGTATTTAGCCAAAAACGAAAAACCCCTATGTAATCTTGAAATCAAAAGTTGAGTTTTATTCATTGGCTCGATTCCAATCGAATTAGATTTGCAATTCGCCAAAAACAAACAAACCCGAAGTTATCATGAAATTAAAAACCAATTTTCATTGGCTCGATTCCAATCGAAGTAGACTAGCACTTCGTCAAAAATGAACAAACCCGAAGTTATCATAAAATCAAAAACCACTTTTCAATGGCTCGATTCCAATCGAATTAGACTAGCAATTCGTCAAAAAGGAAAAACCCGAAGTTATCTTCAAATCAAAAACCACTTTTCATTGGCTCGATTCCAATTGAATTAGACTAACAATTCGCCAACAATGAACAAACTCGAAGGTATCATGAAATAAAAAACAACTGTTCGTTGGCTCGATTCCAATCAAATTAGACTTGCAATTCGCCAAAAATGAACAGACCCAAAGTTATTCTGAAATCAAAAACCACTTTTCATTGGCTCGATTCCAATAGAATTAGGCTTGCAATTCGCCAAAAATGAACAAACCCGAAGTTATCATGAAATCAAAAACGACTATTCATTGGCTTGAATCCAATCAAATTAGACTAGCAATTCGTAAAAAACGAACAAACCCGAAGTTATCATGGAATCAAAAATCACTTTTCATTGGCTCGATTTAGATTAGCAATTCGCCAAAAGTGAACAAACTTGAAGTTATCATGAAATCAAAAATCACTTTTCATTGGCTCGATTCCAATCGAATTAGACTAGCAATTCGTAAAAAATGAACAAACCTGAAGTTATCATGAAATTGAAAACGACTTTTCATTTGCTCTACACCAATCAAATTAAACTAGCAATTTGCCAAAAACAAGCAAACCCGATGCCATCATGAAATCAAAAACTACTTCACATTGGCTCGATTCCAATCGAAGTACACTTGCAATCCACCAAAAATGAATAAACCCGAAGTTATCATAAAATAAAAAACCACTTTTCATTGGCTCGATTCCAATCGAATTTGGCTTGCAATTCGCCAAAAACAAGCAAACTCGAAGTTAAAATGAAATCAAAAACCACTTTTCATTGGCTTGATTCCAATCGAATTAGACAATCAATTCGCCAAAGACGATCAAACCCGAAGTTATCATGAAATCAAAAATCATTTTTCATTGGCTCGATTCCAATCAAATTAGACTAACAGTTTGCTAAAAGCGAACAAACCCGAAGTTATCATCAAATCAAAAGCCACTGCTCATTGGCTCGAATCCAATCGAATTAGACAAGAAATTCGCCAAAAATGAACAAACCCGAAGTTATCATGAAATCAAAAACCACTTTTCATTGGCTCGATTCTAATCGAATTAGACTAGCAATTCGCCAAAAATGAACAAACTTGAAGTTATCATGAAATCAAAACCCACCTTTCATTGGCTCGATTCCAATCAAATTAGACTGGCAATTAGCCAAAAAGAACAACCCCTAAGTAATCTTGAAATAAAAAATTGAGTTTTATTCATTGGCTCGATTTCAATTGAATTAGACTAGTAGTTTGCCAAAAAACGAACAAACCCGACGTTATCATGAAATCAAAAACCGCATTTCATTGGCTCGATTCCAATCGAATTTGACTAGCAATTCATCAGAAATGAAAAAAATCGAAGTTATCATGAAATCAAAGACCACTTTTCATTGGCTTGATTCCAATTTAATTAGATTAGCAAATCGCCAAAAATGAATAAACCCGAAGTTATAATGAAAACAAAAACCACTTTTCATTAGCTCGATTCCAATCGAATTAGACTAGAAATTCTAAAAAAATGAACATACCCGAAGTTATCATGAAATCAAAAACAACTTTTATTGGCTCGATTCCAATCGAATTAGACTAGCAATTAGCCAAAAATGAACAAACCCGAAGTTATCTTGAAATCAAAAACCACTTTTCATTGGCTCGATTCCAATCGAATTAGACAAGCAATTCGCCAAAAATGAACAAACCTGAAGTTGTCATGAAATCAAAAACCACTTTTCATTGGCTCGATTCCAATTGAATTAGACTAGCAATTAGCCAAAAATGAACAAACCCAAAGTTGTCCTGAAATAAAAAAACCACTTTTCATTGGCTCGATTCCTATCGAATTAGACTAGCAACAACAACCTCCAGTAATCGTGAAATCAAAAATTGAGTTTTATTCATTGGCTCAATTCCAATCGAATTAGACTTGCAATTCGCCAAAAATGAACAAACCCGAAATTATCTTGAAATCAAAAACCACTTTTCATGGGCTTGATTCCAATTGAATTAGACAAGCACTTCGCCAAAAAGAGCAAACCCGAAGTTATCATGAAATGAAAGACCACTTTTCATTGGCTCGATTCCAATCGAATTAGACTAGCAATTCATCAAAAATGAACAAACCTGAAGTTATCATGAAATTGAAAGCCACTTTTCATTTGCTCGATACTAATCGAATTAAACTAGCATTTTGTCAAAATCAAGCAAACCCGATGCCCTCGATTCCAATCGAATTAGACTTGCAATTCGCCAAAAACGAACAAACTCGAAGTTATCATGAAATCAAAAACCAATTTTCATTGGCTCGATTCCAATCGAATTTGACTAGCACTTCACCAAAAATGAATAAACCCGAAGTTATCATGAAATCAAAAACAACTTTTCATTAGCTCGATTCAAATCGAATTATACTAGAAGTTCACCAAAAACAAACAGACTCGAAGTTATCATGAAATCAAGCACCACTTTTTATTGGCTCGATTCCAATCGAATTAGATTAGAAATTCGCCAAAAATGAACAAACCCGAAGTTATCATGAAATCAAAAACCACTTTTTATTTGCTTGATTCCAATCGAATTAGACTAGAAATTCACCAAAAATGAACAAACTCGAATTTATCATGAAATCATAAACCACTTTTTAATGGCACAATTCAAATCGAATTAGACTAGCAATTTGCCAAAAATGAACAAACCTGAAGTTATAATGAAATCAAAAACCACTTTTCATTGGATCGATACCAATCGAATTAGACAAGCAATTCGCAAAAAACGATCAAACCTGAAGTTATCATGAAATCAAAAATCATTTTTTATTGGCTCTATTTCAATCGAATTAGACTAGCAGTTTCCCAAAAAGAACAAACCTGAAGCTATCATTAAATCAAAAACCACTGTTCATTGGCTTGAATCCAATAAAATTAGACTAGCAATTCGCCAAAAAGGAACAAACCCGAAGTTTTCATGAAATAACAATACACTTTTCATTGGCTCGATTCCAATCGAATTAGACTAGCAATTCGCCAAAAACGAACAAACCTGAAGTTATCATGAAATCGAAAACCACTTTTCGTTTGCTCGATACCAATTGAATTAAACTAGCAATTTGCCAAAAACAAGCAAATGTGATGCCATCATGAAATCAAAAACCACTTCACGCTGGCTCGATTCCAGTCGAATTAGACTTGCAATTTGCCAAAAATGAATAAACTCGAAGTTATCATGAAATCAAAAACCACTTTTCATTGGCTCGATTCCAATCAAATTAGATTAGCACTTCGCCAAAAATGAACAAACCCGAAGTTATCATGCAATCAAAAACCACTTTTCATTGGCTCGATTCAAATCGAATTAGACTAGAAATTCATCGAAAACGAATGGACTCGAAGTTATCAAGAAATCAAAAACCACTTTTCATTAGCTCGATTCTAATCGAATTAGACTAGAAATTCACAAAAAACGAACAAACTCGAAGTTATCATGAAATCAAAAACCACTTTTTATTGGCTCCATTCAAATCGAATTAGACTAGCAATTCACCAAAAACGAACAAACCCGAAGTTATAATGAAATCAAAAACTACTTTTCATTGAATCGATTCCAATCGAATCAGACTAGCAATTCGCAAAAAACAATCAAACCTGAAGTTATCATGAAATCAAAAATCTTTTTTATTGGCTCTATTTCAATCGAATTAGACTAGCAGTTTCCCAAAAATGAACAAACCTGAAGTTATCATTAAATCAAAAACTACTGTTCATTGGCTTGAATCCAATCGAATTACACTAGCAACTCGACAAAAACGAACAAACCCGAAGTTATCATGAAATAACAAGCCACTTTTCATTTGCTCGATACCAATCGAATTAGACTAGCAATTCGCCAAAAAAGAACAAACCTGAAGTTATCATGAAATCGAAAACAACTTTTCATTTGCTCCTTAACAATCGAATTAAACTAGCAATTTGCCAAAAAAACAAGGAAACGCGATGCCATCATGAAATCAAAAACCACTTCACGCTGGCTCGATTCCAGTCAAGTTAGACTTGTAATTCGTCAAAAATGAATAAACTCGAAGTTATCATGAAATCAAAAATCACTTTTCATTGGCTCGATTCCAATCGAATTAGACTAGCACTTCGCCAAAAATGAACAAACCCGAAGTTATCATGAAATCAATAACCACTTTTCATTGGCTCGATTCAAATCGAATTAGACTAGAAATTCACGAAAAACGAACGGACTAGAAGTTATCATGAAATCAAAAACAACTTTTTATTGGCTCAATTCCAATCGAATTAGACTAGAAATTCACCTATAACGAACAAACCCGAAGTTATCATGAAATCAAAAACCACTTTTCATCAGATTTGATTCCAATCGAATTAGACTAGAAATTCACCAAAAACGAACAAACTGGAAGTCATCATGAAATCAAAAACCACTTTTTATTGGCTCCATTCCAATCGAATTAGACTTGCAATTCGTCAAAAATGAACAAACCTGAAGTTATCATGAAATCAAAAACGACTTTTCATTGGCTCGATTCTAATCGATTTTGACTAGCACTTTGCCAAAAACGAACAAACACGAAGTTATCATGAAATCAAAAATCATTTTTCATTGGCTCGATTCCAATTGAATTCGACTAGCAGTTTACCAAAAACAAACAAGCTCGATGTTATGAAATTGAAAACCACTTTTCATTGGCTCGATTCTAATCGAATTAGACAAGCAATTCGCCAAAATTGAACAAACCTGAAGTTGTCATGAAATCAAAAACAACTTTTCATTGGCTCGATTCCAATCGAATTAGACTTGCAATTCGCCAAAAATGAACAAACACAAAGTTATCAGGAAATCACAAACAACTTTTCATTGGCTCGATTCTAATCGAATTAGACTAGCAATTTGTCAAAAACGAACAAACCTGAAGTTATCATGTAATCAAAAACCACTTTTCATTTGCTCGATACCAATTGAATTAAACTAGAAATTTGCCAAAAATAAGCAAACCCGATGCCATTTTGAAATCAAAAACCACTTCACGCTAGTTCAATTCAATTTAATTAGACTTGCAATTCGCGAAAAACGAGCAAACCCGAAGTTAGACTAGCATTTCGTCAAAAACGGACAAAGTCGAAGTTGTCATGAAATTAAAAACCACTTTTCATTGGCTCGATTTCAATTGAATTAGACTAGCAATTCGCCAACAATGAAGAAACTCGAAGGTATAATGAAATCAAAAACCACTTTTCGTTGGCTCGATTCCAATTGAATTAGACTTGCAATTCGCCAAAAATGAACAAACCCAAAGTTATCATGAAATCAAAAACCCCTTTTCATTGGCTCGATTCCAATTGAATTAGGCATGCAATTCGCTAAAAATGAACAAACCCGAAGTTATCATGAAATCAAAAACAACTTTTCATTGGCTCGATTCCAATCGAATTAGACTAGCAATTCGCCAAAAATGAACAAACCCAAAGTTATCATGAAATCAAAAACAACTTTTCATTGGCTCGATTCCAATCGAATTAGACTAGCAATTCGCCAAAAATGAACAAATTCGAAGTTAAAATGAAATCGAAAACCACTTTTCATTGCTCGATTCCAACCGAATTCGACAAGCAATTCGCAAAAGACGATCAAACCAGAAGTTATCATGAAATAAAAAATCATTTTTCATTGGCTCGATTCCAATCGAATTAGACTAGCAGTTTGCGAAAAATGAACAAATACGAAGTTATCATCAAATCAAAAACCACTATTCATTGGTTTGAATCTAATTGAATTAGACTATCAATTCACCAAAAATGAACAAACCCGAAGTTATCATGAAATCAAAAACTACTTTACATTGGCTCGATTCCAATCGATTAGATTAGCAATTCACCAAAAATGAACAAACTAGAAGTTATCATGAAATCAAAAATCACTTTTCATTGGCTCGATTCCAATCGAATTAGACTAGCAATTAGCCAAAAAATAACAACCCCTAAGTAATCTTGAAATCAAAAATTGAGTTTTATTCATTGGCTTGATTCCAATCGAATTAGACACCAAATTCACCAAAAATGAACAAACTCGAAGTTATCATAAAATCAAAAACCACTTTTGATTTGCTCCATTCCAATCGAATTAGACTAGAAATTCGTCAAAAACGAACAAACCCGAAGTTAAAATGAAGTCAAAAACCACATTTCATTGGCTCGATTCTAATCGAATTACACAAGAAGTTCGCCAAAGACGATCAAACCCGAAGTTATCATGAAATCAAAAATCATTTTTCATTGGCTCGATTCCAATCGAATTGGACTAGCAAATTGCCAAAAACGAACAAATCTGAAATTATCATCAAATCAAAAACCACTGTTCATTGGCTTGAATCCAATCGAATTAGACTAACAATTCGCCAAAAATGAACAAACCCGAAGTTATCATCAAATCAAAAACCACTTTTCATTGGCTCGATTCTGATCAAATTAGACTAACAATTCGCCAAAAAATGAACAAACTCGAAGTTTACAAGAAATCAAAAATCACTTTAAATTAGCTCGATTCCAATCGAATAAGACTAGCAATTAGCCAAAAACGAACAACCCCTAAGTAATCTTGAAATCACAAATTGAGTTTTATTCATTGGCTCGATTCCAATCGAATTCGATTAGCAATTTGCCAAAAACGATCAAACCCGAAGTTATCATGAAATCAAAAACCACTTTCCATTGGCTCGATTCCAATCGAATTAGACTAGCAATTCGCCAGAAATGAAAAAACCCGAAGTTATCATGAAATCAAAAACCACTTTTCATTGGCTCGATTCTGATTTAATTAGATTAGCAATTAGCTAAAAATGAACAAACCCAAAGTTATCGTGGAAACAGAAACTACTTTTCATTAGCTCGATTCCAATCGAATTAGACTAGAAATTTGCAAAAATCGAACAAACCCGCAATTATCATGAAATCAAAAATCACTTTTCCTTAGCTCGATTCCAATCTAACTAGACTAGAAATTCTCCAAAAACGAACAAACTAGAAGTTATCGCGAAATCAAAAACCATTTTTATTGGCTCCATTCCAATCGGATTAGACTAGCAATTCGCCAAAAACGAACAAACCCGAAGTTATCATGAAATCAAAAATCACTTTTCGTTGGTTATATTCAAATCGAATTAGAATAGCAATTGGCCAAAAACGAACCAACCTGAAGTTATCATGAAATCGAAAACCACTTTTCATTTGCTTCATACCAATCGAATTAAACTAGCAATTTGCCAAAAACAAGTAGACCCGATGCCGTCATGAAATCAAAAACCACCTTACATTCGCTCGATTCCAGTTGAATTAGACTTGCAATTAGCCAAAAATGAACAAACCCGAAGTTATCATGAAATTAAAATTCACTATTCATTGGATCGATTCCAATCGAATTAGATTAGCACTTCGCCAAAAATGAACAAACCCGAAGTTATCCTGACATCAAAAAGCCCTTTTCATTAGCTCGATTCAAATCGAATTAGACTAGCAATTCGCCAAAAATTAACAAACCCGAAGTTATAATGAAATCAAAAACCGCTTTTCATTGGCTCGATTTCAATCAAATTAGACAAGCGATTCGCCAAAAACGATTAAACCAGATGTTATCATGAAATCAAAAATCATTTTTCATTGGCTCGATTCCAATCGAATTCGACTAGCAGTTTGTCAAAAACGAACAAACCCGAAGTTATCATCAAATAAAAAACATATGTTCATTAGCTTGAATCCAAACGAATTAGACTAGCAATTCGCCAAAAACGAACAAACTCGAAGTTATCATGAAATCAAAAACTACTTTTCATTGGCTCGATTCAAATCGAATTAGACTAGCGATTCATCAAGAATGAATCAACCTAAAGTTAACATGAAATCGAATACCACTTTCCATTTGCTCGATACTAATTGAATTAAACTAGCAATTTGTCAAAAACAAGCAAAACCGATGCCATCATGAAATCAAAAACCACTTCACGCTGGGTTGATTCCAATTGAATTGGACTTGCAATTCGCCAAAAATGAACAAACTCGAAGTGATCACGAAATCAAAAACAAATTTTCATTGGCTCGATTCCAATCGAATTAGAATAGATCTTCGCCAAAAATGAACAAACCCGAAGTTATCATGAAATCAAAAATCACTTTTCATTAGCTTGATTAAAATCAAATTAGACTAGAAATTCACCAAAAACGAACAAACTCAAAGTTATCATGAAATCAAAAACCACTTTTTATTGGCTCGATTCTAATCGAATTAGATTAGAAATTCGCCAAAAACGTACAAACCCGAAGTTATCATGAAATCAAAAACCACTTTTCATTAGCTCGATTCCAATCGAATTAGACTAGAAATTCACCAAAAACGAACAAACTCGAAGTTATCATGAAATCAAAAATCACTTTTCATTGGCTCAATTCAAATCAAATTAGACTAGCAATTCGTCAAAAACGAACAACCCCTAAGTAATCTTGAAACCAAAGATTGAGTTTTATTCAGTGGCTCGATTCCAATCGAATTAGACTT
Organism: Olea europaea var. sylvestris; assembly: GCF_002742605.1. NCBI lineage: Eukaryota > Viridiplantae > Streptophyta > Magnoliopsida > Lamiales > Oleaceae > Olea > Olea europaea. The sequence goes on from NW_019249909.1 coordinate 97,938, forward strand.
GCAATTTGCCAAAATCAAATAAACCCGAAGTTATCATGAAATCAAAAACCACTTTTCATTGGCTCGATTCTAATCGATTTAGACTAGCACTTTGCCAAAAACGAACAAACCCGAAGTTATCATGAAATCAAAGATCACTTTTTATTAGCTCGATTCAGATCGAATTAGATTAGCAATTCGCCAAAGACGAACAAACCCGAAGTTATCATGAAATAAAAAAACACTTTTCATTGGCCCGATTCCATTCAAATTAGGCTTGCAATTCGCTAAAAATGAACCAACCCGACGTTATCATGAAATCAAAAACCACTTTCATTGGCTCGATTCCAATCGAATTAGACTAGCAATTCGCCAAAAATGAACATACCCGAAGTTAAAATGAAGTCAAAAATCACATTTCATTGGCTCGATTCTAATCGAATTACACAAGCAGTTTGCTAAAGATGATCAAACTCGAAGTTATCATGAAATCAAAAATCATTTTTCATTGGCTCGATTCCAATCGAATTAGACTAGCACTTCGTCAAAAACGAACAAACCCGAAGTTATCATGAAATCAAAGACTACTTTTCGATAGATCAATTCAAATCGAATTAGACTAGAAATTCACCAAAAACAAACAGACTCGAAGTTATCATAAAATCAAAAACCACTTTTTATTGGCTCCATTCCAATCGAATTAGACTAGCAATTTGCCAAAAATGAACGAACCCGAAGTTATAATGAAATCAAAAACCACTTTTCATTGGCTCGTTTCCAATCGAATTAGACTAGCAATTAGCCAAAAACGAACAACACCTAAGTAATCTTGAAACCAAAGATTGAGTTTTATTCATTGGCTCGATTCCAATCGAATTAGACTTGCAATTCGCCAAAATCGAACAAACCCGAAGTTATCATGAAATCAAAAACCACTTTTCATTGGCTCGATTCTAATCGATTTAGACTAGCACTTTGCCAAAAATGAACAAACCCGAAGTTATCATGAAATCAAAGATCACTTTTCATTAGCTCGATTCAGATCGAATTAGATTAGCAATTCACCAAAGACGAACAAACCCGAAGTTATCATGAAATAAAAAAACACTTTTCATTGGCCCGGTTCCATTCAAATTAGGCTTGCAATTCGCCAAAAATGAACCAACCCGACGTTATCATGAAATCAAAAACCACTTTCATTGGCTCGATTCCAATCGAATTAGACTAGCAATTCGCCAAAAATGAACAAACCCGAAGTTAAAATAAAGTCAAAAATCACATTTCATTGGCTCGATTCTAATCGAATTACACAAGCAGTTCCCTAAAGACGATCAAACTCGAAGTTATCATGTAATCAAAAATCATTTTTCATTGGCTCGATTCCAATCGAATTAGACTAGCACTTCGCCAAAAACGAACAAACCCGAAGTTATCATGAAATCAAAGACTACTTTTCGTTAGATCAATTCAAATCGAATTAGACTAGAAATTCACCAAAAACGAACAGACTCGAAGTTATCATAAAATCAAAAACCACTTTTTATTGGCTCCATTCCAATCGAATTAGACTAGCAATTCGCCAAAAATGAACAAACCCGAAGTTATAATGAAATCAAAAAACACTTTTCATTGGCTCGTTTCCAATCGAATTAGACTAGCAATTAGCCAAAAACGAACAACCCCTAAGTAATCTTGAAACCAAAGATTGAGTTTTATCCATTGGCTCGATTCCAATCGAATTAGACTTGCAATTCGTCAAAAACGAACAAACCTGAAGTTATCATGAAATCAAAAACCACTTTTCATTGGCTCGATTCTAATCGATTTTGACTAGCACTTTGCCAAAAACGAACAAACCCGAAGTTATCATGAAATCAAAAATCACTTTTCATTAGCACGATTCAGATCGAATTAGATTAGCAATTCGCAAAAGACGAACAAACCCGAAGTTATCATGAAATAAAAAAACACTTTTCATTGGCCCGATTCCATTCAAATTAGGCTTGCAATTCGCCAAAAATGAACCAACTCGACGTTATCATGAAATCGAAAACCACTTTCATTGGCTCGATTCCAATCGAATTAGACTAGCAATTCGCGAAAAATGAACAAACCCGAAGTTAAAATGAAGTAAAAAATCACATTTCATTGGCTCGATTCTAATCGAATTACACAAGCAGTTCGCTAAAGACGATCAAACTCGAAGTTATCATGAAATCAAAAGTCATTTTTCATTGGCTCGATTCCAATCGAATTAGACTAGCACTTCGCCAAAAACGAACAAACCCGAAGTTATCATGAAATCAAAGACTACTTTTCGTTAGATCAATTCAAATCGAGTTAGACTAGAAATTCACCAAAAACAAATAGACTCGAAGTTATCATAAAATCAAAAACCACTTTTTATTGGCTCCATTCCAATCGAATTAGACTAGCAATTCGCCAAAAATGAACAAACCCGAAGTTATAATGAAATCAAAAACCATTTTTCATTGGCTCGTTTCCAATCGAATTAGACAATCAATTCGGTAAAAACGATCAAACCCGAAGTTATCATGAAATCAGAATCATTTTTCATTGGCTCGATTTCAATCGAATAAGACTAGTAGTTTGCTAAAAGAGAACAAACCTGAAGTTATCATCAAATCAAAAATCACTGTTCATTGGCTTGAATCCAATCGAATTAGACCAGCAATTCGCCAAAAACGAATAGACTCAAAGTTATCACAAAATCAAAAACCACTTTTTATTGGCTACATTCCAATCGAATTAGACTAGCAATTCGCCAAAAAGGAACAAACCCGAAGTTATAATGAAATCAAAAACCACTTTTCATTGGCTCGTTTCCAATCAAATTAGACAAGCAATTCGCTAAAAATGATCAAACTCGAAGTTATCATGAAATCAAAAATCATTTTTCATCGGCTCGATTCCAATCGAATTAGACTAGCAGTTGGCCAAAAATGAACAAACCCAAAGTTATCATCAAATCAAAAACCACTGTTCATTGGCTTGAATCCAATCGAATTAGACTAACAATTTGCCAAAAATGAACAAACCTGAAGTTATCATGAAATCACAAACCACATTTCATTGCCTCCATTCCAATCGTATTAGACTAGCAATTCGCCAAAAACGAACAAACCTGAAGTTATTATGAAATCGAAAACCACTTTTAATTTGCTCGATACCAATCGAATTAAACTAGCAATTTGCCAAAAATAATCAAACCCGTTGCCATCATGAAATCAAAAACCACCCACGCTGGCTAGATTCCAATCGAATTAGACTTGCAATTCGACAAAAATGAACAAACTCGAAGTTATCATGAAATTAAAAACCACTTTTCATTGGCTGGATTCCAATCGAATTAGACTAGCACTCCACCAAAGACGAATAAACCCGAAGTTATCATGAAATCAAAAACCACTTTTCATTAGCTCGATTCAAATCGAATTAGACTAGCAATTCGCCAAAAATAAACAGACCCGAAGCTATCATGAAATCAAAAACCACTTTTCATTGGCCCGATTCCAATCAAATTAGACTTGCAATTCCCCAAAAATGAACAAACCCGAAGTTATAATGAAATCAAAAACCACTTTTCATTGACTCGATTCCAATCGAATTAGGCTAGCAATTCGCTAAAAATGAACAAACCCGAAATTAAAATGAAATCAAAAACCACTTTTCATTGGCTCGATTCCAATCGAATTAGACAAGCAGTTCGCCAAAGACGATCAAATCCGAAGTTATCATGAAATCAAAAATCATTTTTCATTGGCTCGATTCCAATCGAATTAGACTAGCAGTTTGGAACAGACCCGGAGTTATCATCAAATCAAAAACCACTATCCATTGGCTTGAATCCAATCGAATTAGACTAGCAATTCGCCAAAAACGAACTAACCTGAAGTTATCATGAAATCAAAAACCACTTTTCATTGGCTTGATTCCAATCGAATTAGACTAGCAATTCGCCAAAAACGAACTAACCTGAAGTTATCATGAAATCAAAAACCACTTTTCATTGGCTTGATTCCAATCGAATTAGACTAGCAATTCGCCAAAAATGAACAAACTCGAACTTTTCATGAAATCAAAAACCGCTTTTCATTAGCTCGATTCCAATCGAATTAGACTATAAATTTGTAAAAAACGAACAAACACAAAGTTACCATGAAATTAAAAACCACTTTTCCTTAGCTCGATTCCGATCGAATTAGACTAACAATTAGCCAAAAACCAAAAACCCCTAAGTAATCTTGAAACCAAAAAATTGAGTTTTATTCATTGGCTTGATTTCAATCGAATTAGACCTGCAATTCGCCAAAAATGAACAAACCCGAAGTTATCATGAAATCAAAACCCACTTTTCATTGGCTTGATTCCAATCGATTTAGGCTAGCACTTCGCCAAAAATGAACAAACCCGAAGTTATCATGAAATCAAAAACCACTTTTCATTGGCTCGATTCCAATCGAATTAGATTAGCAATTCGCCCAAAGTGAACACACCCGAAGTTATCATGAAATAAAAAACCACTCTTCATTTGCCCGATTCCAATCAAATTAGGCTTGCAATTCGCCAAAAATGAACCAACCCGAAGTTATCATGAAATCAAAAATCACTTTTCATTGGCTCGATTCCAACTGAATTATACTAGCAATTCGCCAAAAATGAACAAACCCGAAGTTAAAATGAATTTAAAAACCACATTTCATTGGCTTGATTCTAATCGAATTACACAAGAAGTTCGTCAAAGACAATCAAATCCGAAGTTATCATGAAATCAAAAATCATTTTTCATTGGCTCGATTCCAATCGAATTAGACTAGCACTTCGCCAAAAACGAACAAACCCGAAGTTATCATGAAATCAAAGACCACTTTTCATTAGATCAATTCAAATCGAATTAGACTAGAAATTCACCAAAAACGAAAAGACTCAAAGTTATCATTAAATCAAAAACCACTTTTTATTGGCTCCATTCCAATCGAATTAGACTAGCAATTAGCTAAAAATGAACAAGGTCAAAGTTATAATGAAATCAAAAACCACTTTTCATTGGCTCGTTTCCAATCGAATTAGACAAGCAATTCACTAAAAACGATCAAACCCGAAATTATCATGAAATCAAAATCATTTTTCATTGGCTCGATTCCAATCGAATTAGACTAGCAGTTTGCCAAACGTGAACAAACCCGAAGTTATCATCAAATCAAAAATCACTGTTCATTGGCTTGAATCCAATCGAATTAGACTAGCAATTCGCCAAAAACGAATAGACTCGAAGTTATCATAAAATCAAAAACCACTTTTTATTGGCTCCATTCCAATCGAATTGGACTAGTAATTTGCCAAAAATGAACAAACCCGAAGTTATAATGAAATCAAAAAGCACTTTTCATTGGCTCGTTTCCAATCGAATTAGACAAGAAATTCGCTAAGAACGATCAAACTCGAAGTTATCATGAAATCAAAAATCATTTTTCATTGGCTCGATTCCAATGAATTAGACTAGAAATTCGCAAAAAACGAATAAACCTAAAGTTATCATGAAATCAAAAACCACTTTTCCTTATCTCGATTCCAATCGAATTAGACTAGCAATTAGCCAAAAACGAACAACCCCTAAGTAATCTTGAAATCAAAAATTGAGTTTTATTCATTGGCTTGATTCCAATCGAATTAGACTTGCAATTCGCCAAAAACGAACAAACCTGAAGTTATCATGAAATCAAAAACAACTTTTCATTGGCTCGATTCCAATCGAATTAGATTAGCAATTCGCCAAAAAAGAACAAACCCGAAGTTATCGTGAAATAAAAAACCACTTTTCATTGGCCCGATTCCAATCAGATTAGGCTTGCAATTAGCCAAAAATGAACCAACCCGAAGTTATCATGAAATCAAAAATCACTTTTCATTGGCACGATTCCAATCGAATTAGACTAGTAATTCACCAAAAATGAACAAACCCGAAGTTAAAATGAAGTCAAAAATCACATTTCATTGGCTCGATTCTAATCGAATTGCACAAGCAGTTAGCCAAAGACGATCAAATCCGAAGTTATCATGAAATCAAAATTCATTTTTCATTTGCTCGATTCCGATCGAATTAGACTAGCACTTCGCCAAAAAAGAACAAAGCCGAAGTTATCAGGAAATCAAAAATCACTTTTCATTGGCTCGATTCCAATCGAATTAGACTAGCACTTCGTAAAAAACGAGCAAACCCGAAGTTATCATGAAATCAAAAACCACTTTTCTTTGGCTCGATTCCAATCAAATTAGACTCGCAATTCGTAAAAAAGGGACAAATCCGAAGTTACCATGAAATCAAAAACCACTTTTCATTGGCTCGATTCCAATTGATTAGAATAGCAATTCGCTAAAAACAATCAAACCCGAAGTTATCATGAAATCAAAATCATTTTTCATTGGCTCGATTCCAATCGAATTAGACTAGCAATTTACCAAAAGTGAACAAATCCAAAGTTATCATCAAATCAAAAATCGCTGTTAATTGGCTTGAATCCAATCCAATGAGACTAGCAATTCGCCAAAAATGAACAAACCCGCAGTTATCATGAAATCACAAACCACTTTTCATTGGCTCGATTCCAATCGAATTAGACTAACAATTCGCCAAAAATGAACAAACTCGAAGTTTTCATGAAATCAAAAATCACTTTTCACTAGCTCGATTCCAATCGAATTAGACTAACAATTGGCCAAAAACGAACAACCCTTAAGTAATCCTAAAATCAAAAATTGAGTTTTATTCATTGGCTCGATTCCAATCGAATTTGATAAGCAATTCTTCGAAAACGAACAAACCTGAAGTCATCATGAAATCAAAAACCTCATTTCATTGGCTCAATTCCAATCGAATTAGAGTAGCAATTCGCCGGAAACGAAAAAACCGAAGTAATCAGGAAACCAAAAACCACTTTTCATTAACTTGATTCCGATTTAATTAGATTAGCAATTCGCCAAAAATGAACAAACTCGGAGTTGTCATGAAAACAAAAACAACTTTTCATTAGCTCGATTCCAATCGAATTAGACTAGCAATTCGCAAAAAACGAACAAACCCAAAGTTATCATGAAATCAAAAACCATTTTTCCTTAGCTCGATTCCAATCGAATTAGATTAGCAATTAGCCAAAAACGAACAACCCCTAAGTAATGTTGAAATAAAAAATTGTGTTTTATTCTTTGGCTTGATTCCAATCGAATTAGACTTGCAATTTGCCAAAAACGAACAAACCCGAAGTTATCATGAAATAAAAAACCACTTTTCATTAGTTCGAATCAAATCGAATTAGACTAGCAATTCGCCAAAAACGAACAGACCCGAAGTTATCATGAATCAAAAACCACTTTTCATTGGCCCGATTCCAATCAAATTAGGCTTGCAATTCGCTAAAAATGAACAAACCCGAAGTTATAATGAAATCATAAACCACTTTTCATTAGCTCGATTCCAATCGAATTAGACTAGCAATTCGCCAAAAACGAACAAACCCAAAGTTAAAATGAAATAAAAAATTACTTTTCACTAGCTCGATTACAATCGACAAGCAGTTCGCCAAAGACGATCAAACCCGAAGTTATCATGAAATCTAAAATCATTTTTCATTGGCTCAATTCCAATCGAATTAGACTAGTAGTTTGCCAAAAAGGAACAAAGCTGGAGTTATCATCAAATCAAAAACCACTGTTTATTAGCTTGAATCCAATCGATTTAGACTAGCAATTCGCCAAAAACGAACTAACCCGAAGTTATCATGAAATCAAAAACCACTTTTCATTGGCTCGATTCCAATCGAATTAGACTAGCAATTCGCCAAAAACAAAGTTATCATGAAATCAAAAACCACTTTTCATTGGCTCGATTCCAATCGAATTAGACTAGCAATTCGCCAAAAACAAAGTTATCATGAAATCAAAAACCACTTTTCATAGGCTCGATTCCAATAGAATTAGACTAGCAATTCACCAGAAATGAAAAAACCCGAAGTTATCGTGAATTCAAAAACCACTTTTCATTGGCTTGATTCTGATTTAATTAGATTAGCAATTCACCAAAAATGAACAAACCCAAAGTTATCAAGGAAATAGAAACCACTTTTCATTAGCTCAATTCCAATCGAATTAGACTAGAAATTCGCAAAAAATGAACAAACCCGAAGTTATCATGAAATCAAAAACCACTTTTCCTGAGCTCGATTCCAATCTAATTAGACTAGAAATTCTCGAAAAACGAACAAACTAGAAGTTATCACGAAATCAAAAACCATTTTTATTGGCTCGATTCCAATCGAATTAGACTAGCAATTTGCCAAAAATGATGAACCTCGAAGTTATCATGAAATCAAAAGCAACTTTTCATTGGCTCGATTCCAATTGAATTCGACTAGAAATTAGCCAAAAATGAATAACCCCTAAGTAATCTTGAAATCAAAAATTGAGTTTTATTCATTGGCTCGATTCCAATAGAATTAGACTTTCAATTCGCCAAAAACAAACAAACCCAAAGTTATCATAAAATCAAAAACAAATTTTCATTGGCTCGATTCCAATCGAATTCGATAAGCAATTCTCTAAAAAGAGCAAACCCGAAGTTGTCATGAAATCAAAAACCACTTTTCATTGGCCCGATTCCAATCAAATTAGGCTTGCAATTCGCCAAAAATGAACCAACACGAAGTTATCATGAAATCAAAAGCCATTTTTCATTGGCTCGATTCCAATTGAATTAGACAAGCAATTCGCTAAAAACAAACATACCCGAAGTTAAAATGAAATCAAAAACCACTTTTTATTAGCTCGATTCCAATGGAATTAGACAAAAAATTCACCAAAGACGATCAAACCCGAAGTTAACATGAGATAAAAAATCATTTTTCATCGGCTTGATTCCAATCGATTTAGACTAGCACTTCGCCAAAAACGAACTAACCCGCAGTTATCATCAAATCAAAAACGACCGTTCATTGGCTAGAATCCAATCGAATTAGACTAGCAATTCGCCAAAAATGAACAAACTCAGAGTTTTCATGAAATCAAAAACCACTTTTCATTGGCTCGATTCCAATCGAATTAGACTAACAATTAGCCAAAAATGAACAACCCTTAAGTAATCTTAAAATCAAAAATTGAGTTTTATTCATTGGCTAAATTCCAATCGAATTCGATAAGCAATTCTCCAAAAATGAACAAACCCGAAGTTATCATGAAATCAAAAACCACATTTCATTGGCTCGATTCCAATCGAATTAGAGTAGCAATTCCCCAGAAGCGAAAAAACCGAAGTTAACATGAAACCAAAAACCACTTTTCTTTGGCTCGATTCCGATTTAATTAGATTAGCAATTCACCAAAAACGAACAAATCCGAAGTTACCATGAAAACAAAAACAACATTTCATTAGCTCGATTCCAATAGAATTAGACTAGAAATTCGCAAAAAATGAACAAACCCAAGTTATTATGAAATCAAAAACCACTTTTCCTTAGCTCGATTCCAATCGAATTAGACTAGTAATTAGCCAAAAACAATCAACCCCTAAGTAATCTTGAAATCAAAAATTGGGTTTTATTCATTGGCTTGATTCCAATTGAATTAGACTTGCAATTCGCCAAAAACGAACAAACCCGAAGTTATCATGAAATCAAAAACCACTTTTCATTGACTCGATTCCAATCGATTTAGACTAGCACTTCGCCAAAAATTAACAAACCCGAAGTTATCATGAAATCAAAAATCACTTTTCATTAGCTCGATTCAAATCGAATTAGATTAGCAATTCGCCAAAAACGAATAAACCCGAAGTTATGATGAAATAAAAACCACTTCTCATTGGCCCAATTCCAATCAAATTAGGCTTGCAATTCGCCAAAAATGAACAAACCCGAAGTTATCATGAAATCAAAAACCACTTTATACTGGCTCGATTCCAATTCAATTAGACTTTCAATTTGCCAAAAATGAACAAACCCAAAGTCATCATGAAATCAAAAACCACTATTCATTGGCTCGATTCCAATCAAATTAGACTAGCACTTCGCCAAAAACCAACAAACCCGAAGTTATCCTGAAATCAAAAACCACTTTTCATTAGCTCGATTCAAATCGAATTAGACTAGCAATATGCCAAAAATGAACAAACCCGAAGTTATAATGAAATCAGAAACCGCTTTTCATTGGCTCGATTTCAATCAAATTAGACAAGCAATTCGCCAAAAATGATTAAACCCGATGTTTTCATGAAATCAAAAATCATTTTTCATTGGCTCGATTCTAATCAAATTAGACTAGCAGTTTGCAAAAAATGAACAAACCCGAAGTTATCATCAAATCAAAAATCACTGTTCATTAGCTCGATTCAAATCGAGTTAGACTACCAATTCGCCAAAAATGAACAAACCCGAAAGTTACCATGAAATCAAAAACCACTTTTCATTGTCTCTATTCCAATCGAATTAGACAAGCAATTCGCCAAAAATGAACAAGCTCGAAGTTACCATGAAATCAAAAACCACTTTTCATTGGCTCGATTCTAATCGAATTAGACTAGCAATTCGCCAAAAATGAACAAACTCGAAGTCACCATGAAATCAAAAATCACTTTTCATTGGCCTGAATCCAATCGAATTAGACTAGCAAGTCGCTAAAAATGAACAAACTCGAAGTTATCATGAAATCAAAAACCACTTTTCATTGGCTCGATTCCAATCGAATTAGGCTTGCAATTCGCGAAAAATGAACAAACCCGAAGTTATCATGAAATCAAAAACCACTTTTCATTGGTTCGATTCAAATCGAATTAGACTAGCAATTCGCCAAAAACGAACAAACCCGAAGTTAAAATGAAATCAAAAACCACTTTTCATTGGCTCGATTCCAATCGAATTAGACAAGAATTCGCCAAAGAGGATCAAACCCGAAGTTATCATGAAATCAAAAACCACATTTCGTTGGCTCGATTCTAATCGAATTACACAAGCAGCTCACCAAAAACTATCAAACCCGAAGTTATCATGAAATCAAAAATCACTTTTCATTGGCTTGATTCCAATCGAATTGGACTAGCAGTTTGCCAAAAACGAACAAACCCGAAGTTATCATGGAATCAAAGACCACTTCTCATTAGCTCGATTCAAATCGAATTAGACTAGAAATTTGTCAAAAACGGACAGACTCGAAGTTATCATGAAATCAAAAACCACTTTTTATTGGCTCAATTCGATTCGAATTAGATTAGAGAGCTCGATTCCAATCGAATTAGACTAGAAATTCACCAAAAACGAACAAACTGGAACTTATCGTGAAATCAAAAACCACTTTTTATTGCCTTCATTCCAATCGAATTAGACTAGCAATTCGCCAAAATTGAACAAACCCGAAGTTATCCTCAAATCAAAAACCACCGTTCATTGGCTTGAATCCAATCGAATTAGAGTAGCAATTCGCCAAAAATGAACAAACCCGAAGTTATCATGAAATCAGAAACCACTTTTCATTGGCTTGATTCCAATCGAATTAGACTAGCAATTCGCCAAAAATGAACAAACTCGAAGTTTTCAAGAAATCAAAAGCCACTTTTCATTGGCTTGATTCCAATTGAATTAGACTAGCAATTCTCCAAAAATGAACAAACTCGAAGTTATCAAGAAATCAAAAGCCACTTTTCATTAGCTCGATTCCAATCGAATTAGGCTGGCAATTAGCCAAAAACGAACAACCCCTAATTAATCTTGAAATCAAATATTGAGTTTTATTCATTGGCTCGATTCGAATCGAATTCGACTAGAAATTTGCCAAAACTGATCAAACCCGAAGTTTTCATGAAATGAAAAACCACTTTTCATGAAATGAAAAACCACTTTTCAGTGGCTCGATTCCAATCGAAGTAGACTAGTAATTCGCCAGAAGTGAAAAAACCCAAAGTTATCATGAAATCAAAAACCACTTTTCATTGGCTCAATTCCGATTAAATTAGATTAGCAATTTGCCAAAAATGAACAAACCCAAAGTTATCATGGAAACAAAAACCACTTTTCATTAGCTTGATTCCAATCGAATTTGTCTAGAAATTTGTAAAAAATGAACAAGCCCGAAGTTATCATGAAATAAAAAACCACTTTTCCTTAGCACGATTCCAATCGAATTAGGCTAGAAATTCACCAAAAAAGAGCAAACTCGAAGGTATCATGAAATCAAAAACCATTTTTTATTGGCTCTATTTCAATCGAATTAGACTAGCAATTCGCCAAAAACGAACAAACCCGAAGTCATCATGAAAACAAAAACCACTTTTCGTTGGGTCGATTCCAATCGAATTAGATTAGCAATTGGCCAAAAATGACCAAACCTGAAGTTATCATGAAATCGAAAACCACTTTTCATTTGCTCCATACCAATTGAATTAAACTAGCAATTTACCAAAAACAAGCAAACCCAATGCCATCATGAAATCAAAAACCACTTTTCATTGGCTCGATTCCAATCGAATTAGACTAGCAGTTTGCCAAAAATGAACAAACCCGAAGTTATCATCAAATCAAAAACCACTGATCATTAGCTCGATTCAAATCGAATTAGACTACCAATTCGCCAAAACCGAACAAACACGAAGTTATCATGAAATCAAAAACCACTTTTCTTTGGCTCGATTCCAATCGAATTAGACTAGCAATTCGGTAAAATGAACAAACTCGAAGTTATCATGAAATCAAAAGCTACTTTTCATTGGCTAGATTCCAAACTAGCAATTAGCCAAAAACGAACTGCCCTTAAGTAATCTTGAAATAAAAAATTGAGTTTTATTCATTGGCTCGATTCCAATGGAATTAGACATTCAATTCGCCAAAAACGAACAAACCCGAAGATATCATGAAATCAAAAACCACTTTTCATCGGCTCGGTTGCAATCGAATTAGACTAGCACTTCTTAAAAAATGAGCAAACTCGAAGTTATCATGAAATCAAAAATCACTTTTCATCGGCTCGATTGCAATCGAATTAGACTAGCACTTTGTAAAAAATGAGCAAACTCGAAGTTATCATGAAATCAAAAACCACTTTTCTTTGGCTCGATTCCAATCGAATTAGACTAGCAATTCGTAAAAAATGGACAAATCCGAAGTTATCATGAAATCAAAAACCACTTTTCATTGGCTCGATTCCAATTGAATTAGACTAGCAATTCGCCAACAATGAACAAACTTGAAGGTATCATGAAGTCAAAAACCACTTCTCGTTGGCTCGATTCCAATCGAATTAGACTTGCAATTGCCAAAAACGAACAAACCCGAAGTTATCATGAAATCAAAATCTACTTTTCATTGGCTCGATTCCAATTGAATTAGGCTTGCAATTCCTGAAAAATGAACAAACCCGAAGTTATCATGAAATCAAAAACCACTTTTCATTGGCTCGCTTCCAATCGAATTAGACTACCAATTCGCCAAAAACAAACAAACCCGAAGTTAAAATGAAATCAAAAACCACTTTTCATTGGCTCGATTCCAATCGAATTAGACTAGAATTCGCCAAAGACGATCAAACCCGAAGTTATCATGAAATCAAAAATCATTTTTCATTGGCTCGATTACAATCGAATTAGACTAGCAGTTTGTCAAAAAAGAACAAACCCGAAGTTATCATCAAATCAAAAACATCTGTTCATTGGCTTGAATCCAATCGAATTAGACTAGCAATTTGCCAAAAATGAACAAACCCGAAGTTATAATGAAATCAAGAACCACTTTTCATTGGCTCGATTCAAATCGAATTAGACTAGCAATTCATTAAAAATGAACAAACCTGAAGTTATCATGAAATCAAATACCACTTTTCATTTGCTCGATGCTAATTGAATTAAACTACAAATTTGTCAAAAACAAGCAAACTCGATGCCATCATGAAATCAAAAACCACTTCACGCTGGCTTGATTCCAATCGAATTAGACTTGCGATTCGCCAAAAAAGAACAAACTCGAAGTTATCGTGAAATCAAAAACAAATTTTCATGGGCTCAATTCCAATCGAATTAGACTAGCAGTTCGCCAAAAATGAACAAACCCGAAGTTATCATGAAATCAAAAACACACTTTTGATTAGCTCGATTCAAGTCGAACTAGACTAGAAATTCACCAAAAACGAACAAAGTCGATTATGCGAACCCCATAGCAACGTTGACTACGAAACCCACAATGAAATTGACGAACCCAAGAAAGCTGAATTAATCCAAGAGTTTAGGATTAACCCAAAAGAAAGTCGAACCAAAAAACCCAACAAGAACGACGCTTGAAAGACCCCTTGATCACTCAATCTAAGAATTAAATTCGGTTGTTTGAACGTCACAAGTTAACACTTGATAAGTTCAAAATTGTTCAATGAAGAATAATGAAAAGAAGACAATACATCCCACTTTTAATTCAATATCAATAATGTCAAAGGTTTTTAATAATTGAATGGAAACTCCTATTTATACTAAACCTAAAACCTAGGTAAAAATCGTGCAAAAGTCAAGTATAATCTCCAAAATATGGAAAACAATCAAAATCTAACAAAATATGGAAAATTGCTAAAATTGGAAAATTCGCCAAAATTTTAGCTTGTGCGGCCACGTGGTGTAAATCCATGCGGTCGCATGGTTCAACTGAAATTGCACTTTTGATTTTCAGTATGCATGCGTGCGATCGCATGTGGTTTTGCCTATGTGGCCGCATGGTGTTGTCTTCAGCCTCCGCTTTCGTCACTTGATAACAAATTGATCCAAGTTGATTCGGCCTTCGACCCGAGCAAGAAAGTTGCTCCATTTTGAGTCCCGAACATGGTTCCATCAATGGTTTCTTGAACGAACAAACCCATCACTTGTTTCACTTGCTTTGCCCTTGATCGCGTCATTGGTCTGCCATCGACTATCAACGGGTCTCGTCTCGCACTTGCCTTCGTCGAGCTCAACTCCTGGATCATATCATCCCCTCCCTCTTCAAAAGGATTCGTCCTTTAATCTGAACCTGCATCAAACAGAGAGAGATCAGATACATTAAAAGTAGCCGAAACATTGTACTTACCTAGAAGGTCCAACTTGTAAGCATTGTCGTTTATCTTTTCAATCACTTGAAATGGACCATCGCCCCTCGGTTGCAACTTGGACTTCCTTTGCTCCGAAAATCGCTCTTTCCTAAGGTACACCCAAACCCAATCTCCTGGCTCGAATGTCACGCGCTTTCTACCTTTATTTGCCTGCGACGCAACCAACTTACTTTTGTTTTCAATTTACGCTTTTACCTTTTCATGGAATGACTTAACCAATTCCACCTTTTTTCCATCTAGACTACCACGTTCATTCATAGGTAAAGGAATTAAATCCAAAGGAGTTAGTGGATTAAAACCATATACAATTTCAAATGGAGAATATGATGTAGTAGAGTGAACAGCTCAATTGTATGCAAATTCAACAAACGGTAGACACTCCTCCGAACTCTTCAAATTTTTACTGATTACTGTGCGTAACAATTGTGTCATAGTCCTATTCACTACCTCGGTTTGCCCATCCGTTTGTGGGTGAAAAGTTGTGGAAAATAGTAACTTAGTGCCTAACTTACCCTACAAAACTCTCCAAAAGTGACTCAAAAATTTGACATCCCGATCCGACACTATACTTCTTGGAACCCCATGTAAACGCACAATCTCTTTAAAGATAAGTAAGCAATATTCGTGGCATCGTCAGTTTTGTGACATGGTATAAAATGTGCCATTTTGCTGAACCTATCTACAACCACAAAAATAGAATCCCGACCTCTCTTAGTCCTAGGTAAACCCAAAACAAAGTCCATCGAGATATCAACCCAAGGCTCACTAGGTGTAGGTAAAGGTCTGTACAAACCTTATGGTAAAACCTTAGATTTAGCCTTTTTACAACCTATACATCGACTACAAATTCGCTCAACATCACATTTCATCTTAGGCCAATAAAAATGCTCATTCAATATATCTAAAGTCTTTTAAACCCCAAAGTGTCCCATCAATCCACCACCACGTGCCTCCCTTACTAACAACTCCTGAATAGAACAATTAGGAACACATAACCTATTTTCCCGAAATAAATACCCCTCATGCCTAAAGAACCTATCAACCGTCCCTTTTATGCATGACAAATAAATATCCGAAAATTCAACATCTTTTTCATACAATTCCTTAATATGTTCAAACCCAAGTAACTTAGAATCAAGAGTAGTTAGCAATACGTACCTTCACGACAACGCATCGGCCACCACATTTTCCTTACCTTGTTTATACTGAATGACGTATGGAAAGGTCTCAATGAATTCCATCCACCGTGCATGCTTCTTGTTCAATTTACCATGTCCCCACAAGTGCTTTAGTGACTCATGATTGGTGTGTATTACGAACTCTTTCGGCCATAGATAATGTTACCAAGTCTCCAAAGCTCGAACAAGTGCATAAAGTTCTT
>NW_019249910.1:0-1324 GCF_002742605.1 Olea europaea var. sylvestris
CTGCGCGATTTTTGATTCCCATCCATCGGTCAAATTTTAGCCGATTTCGACACCGTCGCGAAAAATGACGAAATTACCCACGGGGCGATTTTTGTTTCCCATCATTCCGTCAAATTTTAGCCGATTCCGACACCGTCACGAAAAATGATGAAATTGCCCCAGCGCGATTTTTGTTTCCTATCAATCTGTCAAATTTGAGCCAATTTCGACACCGTCGCGAAAAATTACGAAATCGCCCCCGACGCGAATTTTGTTTCCCCTCAATCAGACAAATTTTATTCGATTTCGACACCGTCGCGAAAAATGACGAAATTGCCCCTGTGCGATTTTAGTTTCCCATCAATCAGTCAAATTTGAGCCAATTTCGACACCGTCGTGAAAAATTACGAAATCGCCCCCTCAATCAAACAAATTTTATTCGATTTCGACACCGTCGCGAAAAATGACGAAATCGCCCCTGCGCGATTTTAGTTTCCCATCAATTAGTCAAATTTTAGCCGATTCCGACACCCTCCTGAAAAATTACGAAATCGCCCCCTCAATCAAACAAATTTTATTCGATTTCGACACCGTCGCGAAAAATGACGAAATCGCCCCTGCGCGATTTTAGTTTCCCATCAATTAGTCAAATTTTAGCCGATTCCGACACCGTCACGAAAAATGATGAAATTGCCCCTGCGCGATTTTTGTTTCCTATCAATCTGTCAAATTTGAGCCAATTTCGACACCGTCGTGAAAAATGACGAAATTGCCCACGGCGCGATTTTTGTTTCCCATCATTCCGTCAAATTTTAGCCGATTCCGACACCGTCACGAAAAATGATGAAATTGCCCCTGCGCGATTTTTGTTTCCTATCAATCTGTCAAATTTGAGCCAATTTCGACACCGTCGTGAAAAATGACGAAATTGCCCACGGCGCGATTTTTGTTTCCCATCATTCCGTCAAATTTTAGCCGATTCCGACACCGTCACGAAAAATGATGAAATTGCCCCTGCGCGATTTTTGTTTCCTATCAATCTGTCAAATTTGAGCCAATTTCGACACCGTCGTGAAAAATGACGAAATTGCCCACGGCGCGATTTTTGTTTCCCATCATTCCGTCAAATTTTAGCCGATTCCGACACCGTCACGAAAAATGATGAAATTGCCCCTGCGCGATTTTTGTTTCCTATCAATCTGTCAAATTTGAGTCAATTTCGACACCGTCGTGAAAAATTACGAAATCGCCCCCTCAATCAGACAAATTTTATTCGATTTCGACACCGTCGCGAAAAATGACGAAATCGCCCCTGCGCGATTTTAGTTTCCCATCAATTAGTCAA
>NW_019249911.1:0-1324 GCF_002742605.1 Olea europaea var. sylvestris
CGAGAGAGGTAGAAAACCATAATAAAGGATGTTATAAACATAACCCATCATTACAAACAATAGAATTAAAAAGTTTATATTTCACTTTCATGCTCGACCAATCTGTAGTGTAAGGTTTTGAGTAGTTTTCTCAAAATATTATAGTAATTATTCCTCCCCTCGTACAATCCAAATCGGCTACACTATCAACTAGAGCAGAATATTTGAATGTTATACAATTATTAATAACGAGGGTGATTTTGATATACCACCTTTGTATTGTAACTCTTTGAATATTTCCAAGAAAGACTTCTTCTTCCATAGGTTAGCTTGAATAACTTCTTTTCCCTCTTTAAGGCTAACCACAGGATTGAATTCGCTTGAAGTTTCCAATTGATTAACTCTCCAATCAAGGTGTTTAACCTTTTTCTTCATGTAATTTTCCCAATTTATTGTGTAAGCTATTAATCTCAATTTTGAGGTTATTAGTTCCTTTATTTAAGTCATTTAGTTAAGGGTTTTTTTCCTTAGGAGCTTCAATCCTATCTAAGAGTCCTTTCATAGTAACATTGAGTTTTGAATTTTTGAAGAAGAATTTTCCTTCTTTTTGGATAAATTTTTCAATTATATCAAGAACTTCATGGTCTTCAGATAAAACATTTATCTGAAATCCATTCATATTCATGATTGCTTCTAAGGAAGCATTACAACATGACCTTCCTTCTTTTTGTTCATCTTTTGAGGTTTTTCTTCTAGGTCCTCTAAACTTTTCCTTAGAAAGTTTTTCCCCTATGTTCAAAGTTTTCTAAATGTTTATATCTCTTTCTTGGCTTTTCAATTTTACATCCAAATTGATAACAAAATCCTCCTAATTTGTTTTGAGAGATAACTCCTTGTTTCTTAAGTTGTTAAGATTTAAATCATTACATATAGAAACTCTTTCAATAGTACATACATAGACTAGTTCACCATATTGTCTAAGTTAATGTAACTATTCCTCACTCTTTCTACAAACAACTTAGGAAGTCATGAAAGAATTTTTTCTTCCCAAAAATTACTATAAACATTACCTCTTTTATATACCAAAGAAACAAATGTATCTTTGTACCATGTAAAATGAGTTAAAGATCATTTGTTAACCTCTATTAATCTACCTAAGTAGGGTATATGTAACAACAAAGTGTTTTACAATCATTTGCAAAAGAGTCATAACTCCATCATCTTCAAGTTGTTCTGTTTTCATCTTTCCTTCTTGTTTGATAATGTCTTTTTGGCATTAAGAATTTCTTGTTTCTATTGTGGAGCTAGCATCCTATCCCACCAACCTTTAAGTTGACTTGTAAAA
>NW_019249912.1:0-1324 GCF_002742605.1 Olea europaea var. sylvestris
AGTATTTGAAGGATTTTCTCATTTATTATATAGATAAGTATTTTGTGAATATATAATCTTGAAAATCAAGATACTTATCTGAAAATAATTTTTTTGCAAGTATTGTTTGCCGTGAAAGTGTCTCATACATAAAAATTGTTTGAGCTATAATCGATGCGAAATATTAAGTGTTTTACTTTTACATCTGAGTATATAAAAATGCATCTAGTAAAAGTCTTCTATCTCTTCTTCCAATGTGATTTTTTATGCGAAGGCTTGATTTTTATTTCCGCGGTAGTCTTGCTTGATTGTTAAGCTCAAAAACATTTGTCCATGTGTGTGGTTCTTGATCTTGATTCTTGTGTCTTCATTGTTAGTTTCACGATAAACACTATCAACACTTAAATTCAATTTGTTAGAATTAAACGTAATTTGTTTGTGATAATCAAAACGAGAAGTAAACCATTAGGTCAACAAATTTTCCCTTTTGATTATAACAAACAAAATGATTTGCAATATAAGAATTTAACAAATTGAATTTGGACAAGGAATGTAAATATTACAATTATCTTTTCCCTATCAATACGCATAAAAATTTTGAGTTCTCACTTACAAAGTTCCCATTGTTTTGCATAATCATCTATTTGTCTTCCCTCTTTGTCATAAGCAAGAATAATGAAATTTGTAAAGAAGTTAACCATGCATAAAGAAATTAACCATCCACAGCATACCATACAGTTACTCAAAAGTCCGGAAGTAGAAATTTATAGTTTGATAAACAAGAGTCACTAAAGTATCTAATAACTGAAATGTGATAACGAAGCTAAGGTGTTGGAAGCAGTAGTGGTGGTGAAGGCGGAGACGTGAAGCAAGCATAAAAATCCACGAAGAAAGTAGCCTCCTGTGCCTGTATCTCAATTTGTCGTTGTTGCATCTTGAGCTATTGGTCATGGATGGTAGTTTGCTGTGACTGAATCTGGAGAAGGAGGCTGTCCATGTGGTCGATAGAAGAGGTAAGTGAATCAACCCCCCCCCCATGAAGGAAATTATACTACTCCTTGGTGATCGTGTAATGGCCTTCGAAAAGACGAGGTTTACTTAAGTCGGGAATGTCGGATGCTAGAGCAGTAGCATCAGGTTCATCTTCGGGCTTATCTTTGACCTCTTCTTCAAAAGGTAAGGTAGATGGACCGGAGGTAGGATTGAACCCTTTCGTATGAGCCACCCATTGTCCTCGGTCCTTCACTATCTTCATCTATTTTAGTGTTTGGATGTTGATAGTATCAGTAGGGTGTAATTTAACAAAATCTTCACCATCAAGGGAAACATTAAAATGTTTTAAAAA
>NW_019249913.1:0-1324 GCF_002742605.1 Olea europaea var. sylvestris
GTGGATCGGTTTACAAAGTCAGCTCATTTTCTACCTGTAAGAATGAATTTTAGTATGGATCAATACGCGCGATTATACATCAAGGAGGTCATCCGTGTGCATGGTATCCCAGCCTCAATTGTATCGGATAGAGATCCAAGATTTACCTCAAAATTTTGGAAAAGTTTGCAAGAGGCTATGGAAACCAAGTTAAACTTCAGCACAGCCTTTCATCCACAAACTGATGGGCAATCGGAGAGGACTATATAGACTTTAGAGGATATGCTGCGTGCATGCGTCCTTGATTTAGGGGGCAGTTGGGAAAACTATGTGCCACTGGTAGAGTTTGCCTATAATAATAGCTACCAAACTACGATAAAGATGGCACCTTACGAAGCTCTTTATGGCAGAAGATGTAGAGCTCCCCTCTATTGGGATGAAGTAGGTGAACGAAGAGTTCTGGGACCCGAAATAATTGAAGAAACTAGTCGAGTGGTTGATAAGATAAGAGCTAGAATCAAGGCAGCCCAGGACCGACAAAAGAGTTATGCCGATAAAAGGAGAAAAGATTTGGCATTTAATATTGGTGATAAAGTTTTCTTAAAAGTGGCACCAATGAAGGGAGTTCTCCGTTTTGGGAAGAAAGGAAAACTTCGGCCAAGATTCATAGGTCTTTTTGAAATTTTGCAGAAAGTTGGAAATGCAGCTTATCAAATCGCTCTACCATCAGAATTGTCAGCGATTCATGATGTGTTCCATGTATCGATGCTTCGGCAATACGTGTCAGATCCAAGTCATGTGGTTAGTTATCATCCATTGGATATCAAACAAAACATGACATATGAGGAAAAACCAGTAGCAATATTGGATCGCAGAATCCAGCAGTTAAGGACAAAAGAAATTCCGTTAGTAAGAGTCCAATGGAGGAACCATAATGTCGAAGAATCGACTTGGGAAAGAGAAGAAGAAATCAAGACCAAGTATCCAGAACTATTCAACTAAGTTCAAGGTAATTTCGAGGACGAAATTTTTTTTAAGGGGGGAGGAATGTAATACTCCGAAATTTTATGCTGATTTAAATTTCTTTAAGATGGCGATTTAACTTTCAATACTATTTTTGGTCATAAGAAAAAGGGGACACCACTTTTGTAGTGGTTAATGTTAGAGATAGCTAATGACTACAAGCATGAGGTTTTAAATGTTGCGTATACATGAAGTGATTAATAGTTAGTCGAAACTTAAGGCAAGTTTGGATTTGAATGAAGTGGATTATTTTGTTAAGACTTCAATTGACCAAATGATTAAATTAATTTACGATCTACAATTTTTGGATATGTAAGTTGGA
>NW_019249914.1:0-1324 GCF_002742605.1 Olea europaea var. sylvestris
ATACCAATCGAATTAGACAAGCAATTCGCCAAAAACGAACAAACCCGAAGTTATCATGAAACCAAAAACCACTTTTCATTGGCCTGATTCCAATCGAATTAGACTAGCAATTCGTCGAAAATGAACAAACCCAAAGTTATCATGAAATCAAAAATTACTTTTCATTGGCTCAATTCCAATCGAATTAGATAAGATATTTACTGAAAACGAACAAACCCGAAGTTATCATGAAATCAAAAACCACTTCTCATTAGCTCGATTCCAATCGAATTAGACTTGCAATTTGCCAAAAAACGAACAAACCCGATGTTATCATGAAATTAAAAATCACTTTTCAGTGGCTCGATTCCAATCGAATTAGACTAGCGATTCTTTAAAGACGAACAAACCCGAAGTTAACATGAAATCCAAAACCAAATTTCATTTGCTCAATTCCAATCGAATTGGACTAGCATTTTGCCAAAAACGAACAAACCCGTAGTTATCATGAAATCGAAAGCCACTTTTCATTGGCTCGATTCCAGTCGAATTAGGCTAGCAATTTGCTGAAAATGATCAAACTCAAAGTTATCATGAAATCGAAAATCACTTTTCATTGGCTCGATTCCAATCGAGTTAGACTAGCAATTCGCCAAAAACGAACAAACCCGAAGTTATCATAAAATCAAAAACCACTTTTCAATGCCTCGATTCCAATCAAATTAGACTAGCAATTCGCCAAAAATGAACAAACCCAAAGTTATCATGAAATCAAAAATCACTTTTCATTGGCTCGATTACAATCGAATTAGATAAGATATTTACTGATAACGAACAAACCCGAAGTTATCGTGAAATCAAAAGCCACTTCTCATTGGCTCGAATCCAATCGAATTAGACTTGCAATTCGCCAAAAATGAACAAACCCGAAGTTATCATGAAATCAGAAACCACATTTCATTGGCTTGATTCCAATCGAATTGGACTACCAATTTGCCAAAAATGATCAAACTCGAAGTTATCACGAAATCAAAAACAACTTTTCATTGGCTCGATTCCAATCAATTTAGACTAGCAATTTCCCAAAAACGAACAACCCTCAAGTTATCATGAAATCAAAAACCACTTTTCATTGGCTCGATTCCAATTGAATTAGACTACCGATTCGTAAAAGACGAACAAACCCGAAGTTACAATGAAATCAAAAACCACTTTTCATTGGCTCGATTCCAATAGATTTAGAATAGCGATTCGCCAAAAACGAACAACCCTCAAGTTATCATGAAATCAAAAACCACTTTTCATTGGCTCGATTCCAATCGAATTAGACTAGCAATTCGTAAAA
>NW_019249915.1:0-1324 GCF_002742605.1 Olea europaea var. sylvestris
TCAATAAAAACTATAATGACTTGTACTGCATAAATTTAAATGAAAAGATTACCGCAAAAAAGGGGGCCGTAATTTTGAACCAGCGAGTCAACTCAGTTACACAACATTCAAAATTTTTTTAGAAAACAATGCTAGGGTAGGGAATTTTTTGATAGAAAAATTTTAGAAACAACATATGGTACGACATTAATGTCAGTACAAGTTTTATTAAAGTTTTCAGTACTCATGGCTTTATTGAAATTTTTAATTATAACATTTACGGGATAAAATCATATTTACCGAGGGGGTTATCAAAGCGTGTTCCCTCCCCTCACAAACACGCAAGCCCCACGTGTATTTAATAATGCTGAGTCGTGATCCTCACCTTGATGATGTGAGTGAAGTGCAAATGATTATGTAAATGATTATACACGTGTAGCACGGTCCAACATTTACGTATCAAAAATGGGAGGTTGTAGGTAAGAAAAACAATGAATCTCATCTGATTTAGATAGAGAAGATTAGGGCTTTGTTTGTTAGAGATCATCGACACAGTGGAATCGTCGTGCAGACGATTTTCAGGTGAGAGAAAGTCCAGCGTGGATTTGGAGGTGTTGATGATTGGATGATTCGATGGAGTCGTGGACTCTTATTGATGGCTGAGATTGGGGTTAGGTGTCAATCGCCTTTGACGTGTCGTAGTTGCATATCGTATGAGTAATGCTATTTGCAGTTGCTCACTGCAGCAGTCGTCCTACGTGACATACACATGGTAGGTGGTTATTTGATGCATTAATAAATAAAATAATATTATATTAATATATCAAATAATCACCTACCATGTGTATGCCACGTAGAACGACTACGAATAGCATTACTCATACGGTATAGTGTATAATGAGCCCGGGCCGGGCCCGGTAATTTAGGGAATAGAGGGCAACTATTCGCACGTCAAAATCCCTGACTCAAATACGTGTTCGGTGTTCCATTTACTTCTCTCCCTCCGTCACCCCCTACCCTTTCAGAAAAAAATGGCAGAAAGTAAGAAGGGAGAAGCCCCAAATGCTTCAATCACACTTGAAGAAGAAGCTCTCTTTCTGAAAAGTTTAGCAGAGAACAAGTACAGTTCAAAAAGACTGAAATCCGCCATCAAATACGCTAAACGAGCATTCGAACTGTACCCAACTCTCGATGGCCTCGCCGAAATGCTTACCGCCTTCAAAATCATCCAGACTGCAGCCAATCCCATTTTCGAAACCGCTCCAGAAAGCAACTCTTTCTCTCCTCCCGATTATTACAAGATTCTGCAGGTGGAGCGCTTTGCACACATCAATACAATCAAGAA
>NW_019249916.1:0-1324 GCF_002742605.1 Olea europaea var. sylvestris
TCGTGACGGATGAGAGATTTTAGCAATTTTTCGAAAGAATGAGTACTTGCATATTTGGAACGCTTGGATAGTCGGCGTACGAATAATTCAGCGTAACTTTTGTGCACGGTGTCCGTTTTGGGCCCATAAGTACTTTTTGGAAATGTAGCGACCGTTTTGGATTGAACTCACTACTTCATCGTGACGTATGAGGGATTTTCGTGGTTTTTCGAAAGAATGAGCACTTGCATATTTGGAACGCTTGGATAGTCTGCGTACGAAGAATTCATCGTAACTTTTGCACACGGTGTCCGTTTCGGGCCCATAAGTACTTTTCGGAAATGTAGCGACTGTTTTCGATTGAACTTTAGACTTCGTCTTGACGTATGAGGAATTCTGGCTATTTTTTGAAAGAACGAGCACTCGCATATTTGGAACGCTTGGACAGTCGGCGTACAAAGAATTGAGCATAAATTTTGTACACGGTGTCCGTTTCGGGCCCATAAGTACTTTTTGGAAATGTAGCGACCGTTTTGGATTGAACTCACAACTTCGTCGTGACGGATGATAGATTTTAGCGATTTTCCGAAAGAATGAGTACTTGCATATTTGGAACGCTTGGATAGTCGGCGTACGAAGAATTCAGCGTCACTTTTGCACACGGTGTCCGTTTCGGGCCCAAAAGTACTTTTTCGAAATGTAGCGACCGTTTTGGATTGAACTGAAGACTTCGTTGTGACGTATGAGGGATTCCGGCCATTTTTTGAAAGAATGAGCACTTGTATATTTGGAACGCTTGGAGAGTCGGCGTACGAAGAATTGACCGTAACTTTTGCACACGGTGTTCGTTTTGGGCCCATATGTACTTTTTGAAAATGTGGCGACCGTTTTGGATTGAACTCACTACTTCGTCGTGACGTATGAGGAATTTCGGCCATTTTTTGAAAGAATGAGCACTTGCATATTTGGAACGCTTGGAGAGTCGGCGTACGAAGAATTGACCGTAACTTTTGCACACGGTGTTCGTTTTGGGCCCATATGTACTTTTTGAAAATGTGGCGACCGTTTTGGATTGAACTCACTACTTCGTCGTGACGTATGAGGAATTTCGGCCATTTTTTGAAAGAATGAGCACTTGCATATTTGGAACGCTTGTATAGTCGGCATACGAAGAATTCAGCATAACTTTTGCACACAGTTTCCATTTCGGGCCCATAAGTACTTTTTGGGAATGTAGCGACCGTTTGGATTGAACTGACGATTTCGTCGTGACGTATGAGGGATTCCGGCCATTTTTTCAAAGAATGAGCACTTGCATATTTGGAACGCTTGGAGAGTCGGCGTA
>NW_019249917.1:0-1324 GCF_002742605.1 Olea europaea var. sylvestris
TTGTTTTACCTGCATTGTTGTATTTCCTGATTCTTGTGGTGTTTATATTAGAATACCTAATGTTCCTGCTATTGATTGAAACTATTTGTGAATAAAAATAATTGTGGCTCATTTTCTTTGACTAAATATTACTTTATGTGATCTAAAACATAAATTTTTTGTGAAGGTCAATTTCAACAGTTTTCAAAAGGTTGATTCTCTGTTTTGTTATAATTTGTGAAAAAAAAATTTACTGTGTGTTAGTTCTTCACAAATAAAATATGACAAAATCTTTTGAACTTGGTGTTTTTGATGGAAAAGGGGATTTTCCCATTTGGCAACAAAAAATGAGAGGTGTTTTAGTTCAGCAAAAGGTTTCTAAAGCAATAACAGATGAATTTCCTGATACCATGACAAAAGATCAAAAGGAAGAATCTGATGAACTTGCTTATACCTCCATTATTTTACATTTATCTGATCAAGTTTTAAGAAAAATAGGCAAACATGATACTGCTAAGGCCTTATGGGATGAATTAGAAAAACTTTACCTACCTAAGTCTTTACCTAATAAGTTGTTTCTATTAGAGAAATTTTTTAGCTTTAGGATAGATCCAACTAGACACTTAGAGGATAGCTTAGACATTTTTAATAAGTTAGTTCAAGACATTATTAATACAGGTGAGAAAGTTTCTGATGAGTATAAGGCTGTAGTACTACTTAATGCAATACCTGAAGCCTACAAAGAGGTTAAAGCTGCCATTAAATATGGTAGAGATACTCTTACACCTGATATTGTTATAGACTCTTTAAGGAGTAAGGAACTTGAACTTAAGTCTGAGAGAGGTAATAGTGGCCATGAGAACTTGTTTGCTAGAGGGAGGACTTTAAGTAGGTCTAGTGGTACTCAGGAAAGCCATAATAATCAGGGAAATAACAGTAGGAGAAAATTTAAAAGTAGAGGCAGGTCTAAGTCAAGGTCTAGGACTAAGAAGTGTTATGGGTGTGGGAAATCTGGACATTTTATTAAAGACTGTTATAAGAAGAAAAATGAACAGAAACAAAAGGGTGTTGATGAAGGAAATGTGGTAGAATCTGAAGGTTTCTGCCACAGTTGATGTATATGCTGTGACTGAAAATCTACCTAGCTCTGCAAATGTTGTTGATGAGAATCAGAACCAAGAATGGATCTTGGATTCTGGTTGCACTTTTCATATGACCTATAAAAGGGCATATCTAGACAATTTTAAGAAAATTGATGGAGAAGAAGTAGTTATGGGAAATAATGTAGCCTGCAGAGTTGAAGGAGTTGGGAATGTCACTTTGAAATTCGATAATGGATACATTT
>NW_019249918.1:0-1324 GCF_002742605.1 Olea europaea var. sylvestris
AAAAGTACTTACGGGGCCAAAACGGACACCGTGTGCAAAAGTTACGCTCAATTCTTTGTACGCCGACAATCCAAACGTTCCAATTATGCAAGTGCTCACACTTTTGAGAAACGGCCGAAATCCCTCATACGTCACGACGAAGTGGTGAGTTCAGTCCAAAAGGGTCGCTACATTTCCAAAAGTTCT
The DNA here is from genome assembly GCF_002742605.1 of Olea europaea var. sylvestris. NCBI lineage: Eukaryota > Viridiplantae > Streptophyta > Magnoliopsida > Lamiales > Oleaceae > Olea > Olea europaea. The sequence goes on from NW_019249918.1 coordinate 187, forward strand.
TATGGGCCCAAAACGGACACCGGGTGCAAAAGTTACGCTCAATTCTTCATACGCCGACAATCCAAGCGTTCCAAATATGCAAGTGCTCATTCTTTCGAAAAATGGCCGAAATCCCTCATACATCATGACGAATTAGTGAGTTCAATCCAAAACGGTCGCTACATTTCCAAAAAGTACTTGCGGGCCCAAAACGGACACCGGGCAAAAGTTACGCTCAATTCTTCGTACGCCGACAATCCAAGCGCTCCAAATGAGCAAGTGCTCATTCTTTCGAAAAATGGCCAAAATCCCTCATACATCATGACGAATTAGTGAGTTCAATCCAAAATGGTCGCTACATTTCCAAAAAGTACTTGCAGTCCCAAAACGAACACCGGGTGCAAAAGTTAAGCTCAATTCTTCGTACGCCGACAATCCAAGCGTTCCAAATATGCAAGTGCTCACACTTTCAAAAAATGGCCAAAATCCCTCATACGTCACGACGAAGTGGTGAGTTCAATCCAAAACGGTCGCTACATTTCAAAAAAGTTCTTATGGGCCCAAAACGTACACCGTGTGCAAAAGTTACCCTCAATTCTTCGTACGTCGACAATCCAAGCATTCCAAATATACAAGTGCTCATTCTTTCAAAAAATGGCCGAAATCTCTCGTACGTTATGACGAAGTTGTGAGTTCAATCTAAAACGGTCGCTACATTTTCGAAAAATACTTACGGGCCCAAAACGAACACCGTGTGCAAAAGTTACGCTAAATTCTTCCTACGCCGACAATCCAAGCATTCCAAATATGCAAGTGCTCACTCTTTTGAAAAATGGCCGAAATCCCTCATACGTCACGATGAAGTGGTGAGTTCAATCCAAAATGGTAGCTACATTTCCAAAAAGTACTTATGGGGCCAAAACGGAAACCGTGTGCAAAAGTTACGCTCAATTCTTTGTACGCCGACAATCCAAACGTTCCAAATATGCAATTGCTCACACTATGGAAAAATGGCCGAAATCGATAATACGTCAAGACGAAGTGGTGAGTTCAATCCAAAATGGTTGTTACATTTTCAAAAAGTTCTTATGGGCCCAAAACCGACACCGTGTGCAAAAGTTACACTGAATTCTTCGTACATCGACAATCCAAGGGTTCC
>NW_019249919.1:0-1324 GCF_002742605.1 Olea europaea var. sylvestris
ATTTCATATATTTTTGTTAATCATTATACAACTCAATTAGAAGCCCTAAATATCTAAGAATTTATGTAATGATCGCATTAACTAAAAAATGTATTTCTATACTTATATATTAATAACTAAATTTTATTATGTGATCTAAATTTATATCTTACCTCTCTATTCGTTATAGATCCATAATATCGTTGAATTATTGAACAAGTAATTCAAAGTATAAAACACCATAGGTAAAATTAATACATAAAAGTAAGAGCTAGAATCTGGAAATTTGAATTAAATGATCTCAATAAACTACCTTACTCATCATAACTAATTGTTTAGCTTCTCATACTAGATGAGAAAAATATAGAATAATTATGGAATAAATCACAGAGTTTGGAATTAAGATGTAGAGAATCGGATGAATCTTGCACCAAGATCATCTTTTCCCCCAAATCATGCTTCCAACCCCTCAATCTTGATCTTCTTCCATATGTGTTTTCTCTCTAATTCGTGGAAGAACGAGACTCTTTTCTTATCTAGATTAGGTCTTTATATAGTATAACGCTTCAATTAAGTGTTTCCACAAAAGATGAACTTGAATAAGGAATAACAGAATAAAGAATGGCAAAAATTAGCCAAATGTAGTTGGTCGCAGCTGTGCCTCGGTTCCAAACCTATAGCTCACCCGCGGCATACTATGACTTCCAGCGGCCGTTCGCTAGTTTGCCAACCATGGTTGGCATGCTGCAATTTCTCATTTTGTAGCTTGGTAATTCAACTTTTTAAAACTTTCATTTTGGTTCTCAGACTTTGCAATTGTCAAATATTCACTCTTTAACTGATGATTTTCATCCAATTGCTCCAGCACTTCTCTCAATTGATTGATTGCAACCCGAATGATCAGATGCCTGAATCAATCTCCAATTCAGCTTAAAATCACCACATTTTGCAACAATTACACCCAACCTCGATCTTCACATATAAATCGCACATTACACTTAATTAGTAGAAATTCGCTCAATTAATCATAATTTATCAAGATTACAAGCACAAAAAGCGTGTAAAATACTCTTATAAAAAGTCCTTCCAGTAATTGCAAAACTGCCTATGAGTCATTTTCCCATCTCAACAAAGTTGAGTTTTTTTGAAGCATTTCTAGGATTCAAAAGTGTTATCGCAAGTTTTTGGCTACTTTCTCTCTTTGTAAAGAGGATTCTTCTTTTAAAATATCGTCAAGCTCTATAGTTTTTGGAATGGTAGTATCAGCATTTTCAAGAACTTGAACATCATTCAGACCACAATAATTTATTTATGGAATAATGCACTACTGAGGAATTGGATAATT
>NW_019249920.1:0-19641 GCF_002742605.1 Olea europaea var. sylvestris
TTGATCGGAAGCAAAAATCGCGCTAGGGGCAATTTCGTCAATTTTTCGACAGTGTCGGAATGGGCTGAAATTTGGCACGTTTAGTGGAAACAAAAATCGCGCGGGGGTAATTTCGTCATTTTTCGAGACGGTGTCGGAGCGGGCTAAAATTCGGCAGGTTGATTGGAAACACAAACCGCTCTAGGGGCAATTTCGTCATTTTTCACGACGGTGTTGGAATGGGCTGAAATTTGGCAGGTTGATCGGAAACAAAAATCGCGCCAGGTGCGATTTCTTCATTTTTCGCGACGGTGTCAGAATGGGCTAAAATTTGACAGGTCGATCGGAAACAAAAATCGCGACAGGGGCAATTTCGTCATTTTTCGCGACGGTGTCGGAATGGGCCAAAATTTGACAGGTCTATCGGAAACAAAAATCGCGCCAGGTGCAATTTCGTCATTTTTCGCGACGGGGTCGGAATGGGCTAAAATTTGACAGGTCGATTGGAAACAAAAATCGCGACAGGGGCAATTTCTTCATTTTTCGCGACGGTGTCGGAATGGGCTAAAATTTGACAGGTCGATCGGAAACCAAAATCGCGACAGGGACAATTTCGTCATTGTTCGCGACGGTGTCGAAATGGGCTAAAATTTGACAGGTTGATCGGAAGCAAAAATCGCGCCAGGGGCAATTTCGTCATTTTTCGCGACGGTGTCGGAATGGGCTAAAATTTGACAGGTCGATCGGAAACCAAAATCGCGACAGGGACAATTTCGTCATTTTTCGCGACGGTGTCGAAATGGGCTAAAATTTGACAGGTTGATCGGAAGCAAAAATCGCGCTAGGGGCAATTTCGTCAATTTTCCGACAGTGTCGGAATGGGCTGAAATTTGGCACGTCGATTGGAAACAAAAATCGCGCGGGGGCAATTTCGCCATTTTTCGCGACGGTGTCGGAATGGGTGAAAATTGGCAGGTTGATTGGAATCAAAAGTTGCGTCGGGGGCAATTTCGTCATTTTTCGCGACAGTGTCGTAATGGGCTGAAATTTGACTGGTTGATCGGAAACAAAAACCGCACTTGGGGCAATTTCGTCATTTTTCGCGACGGTATCGGAATAGGCTAAAATTTGACAGGTTGATCGGAAGCAAAAATCGCGCAAGGGGCTATTTCGTCAATTTTCTCGACAGTGTCGGAATTGGCTGAAATTTGACAGGTTGATCGGAACCAAAAATCGCGCTAGGGGCAATTTCGTCATTTTTCGCAACGGTGTCGGAATGGGTTAAAATTTGACGGGTTGATCGGAAACAAAAACCGCGCCAGGGGCAATTTCGTCATTTTTCGCGACGGTATCGGAATAGGCTAAAATTTGACAGGTTGATCGGAAGCAAAAATCGCGCAAGGGGCTATTTCGTCAATTTTCTCGACAGTGTCGGAATTGGCTGAAATTTGACAGGTTGATCGGAACCAAAAATCGCGCTAGGGGCAATTTCGTCATTTTTCGCGACGGTATCGGAATAGGCTAAAATTTGACAGGTTGATCGGAAGCAAAAATCGCGCAAGGGGCTATTTCGTCAATTTTCTCGACAGTGTCGGAATTGGCTGAAATTTGACAGGTTGATCGGAACCAAAAATCGCGCTAGGGGCAATTTCGTCATTTTTCGCGACGCTGTCGGAATGGGCTGAAATTTGGCTGGTCGATCGGAAACAAAAGTCGCGCCAGGTACAATTTCGCCATTTTTCGCGACGGTGTCGGAATGGGCTAAAATTTGACAGGTCGATCGGAAACAAACACCGCGACAGGGGCAATTTCATCATTTTTCGCGACGGTGTCGGAATGGGCTGAAATTTGGGAAGTTGATTGTAAACAAAAATTGCGCCGAGGCAATTTGGTCATTTTTCGCGACGGAGTCGGAATGGACTAAAATTTGACAGGTCGATCGGAAACAAAAATCGCGCCAGGTGCAATTTCGTCATTTTTCGCGTCGGTGTCAGAATGGCTAAAATTTGACAGGTCGATCGGAAACAAAAACCGCGACAAGGGCAATTTCGTCATTTTTCGCGACGGTGTCGAAATGGGCTAAAATTTGATAGGCCGATCGGAAACCAAAATCGCGACAGGGTCAATTTCGTCATTTTAAACGACGGTGTCGGAATGGGCTAAAATTTGACAGGTTGATCGGAAGCAAAAATCGCGATAGGGGCAATTTCGTCAATTTTCCTAACAGTGTCGGAATGGGCTGAAATTTGGCTGGTTGATTGGAAACAAAAATAGCGCCGGGGGCAATTTCGTCATTTTTCTCGACGGTATCGGAATGGGCTGAAATTTAACAGGTTGATTGGACACAAATCGTGCCGGGGGCAATTTCGTCATATTTCGCGGCGGTGTCGGAATGGACTAAAACTTGACATGTTTATCGGAAATGAAAACCTTGCCGGGTGCAATTTCGTCCTTTTTCGCGACGGTGTCGGAATGGGTTAAAGTTTGACTGACTGATCGGAAACAAAAATCGCGTCGGGGGCAATTTCGTCATTTTTCGCGACGGTGTCGGAATGGGCTAAAATTTGACAGGTCGATCGGAAACAAAAACCGCGACAGGGGCAATTTCGTCATTTTTCGCGACGGTGTCGGAATGGGCTAAAATTTGATAGGTCGATCGGAGACCGAAATCGCAACAGGGTCAATTTCGTCATTTTTTGCGACGGTGTCGGAATGGGCCAAAATTTGACAGGTTGATCGGAAGCAAAAATCGCGCTAGGGGCAATTTCGTCAATTTTCCCGACAGTGTCGGAATGGGCTGAAATTTGCCACGTTGATTGGAAACAAAAATCGCGCAGGGGCAATTTCGTAATTTTTCGTGACGGTGTCGGAGTGGGCTAAAATTTGACCGGTTGATCGGAAACACAAACCGCGCTAGGGGCAATTTCGTCGTTTTTCGCGACGGTGTCGGAATGGGCTGAAATTTGGCAGGTTGATTGGAAACAAAAAATGCGCTAGGGGTAATTTCGTCATCATTCGCAACGGTGTCGGATTGGGTGAAAAATGTAGGTTGATTGGAATCAAAAGTTGCTTCGGGGGCAATTTCGTCATTTTTCGCGACAGTGTTAAAATGGGCTGAAATTTGATCGGTTGATCGGAAACAAAAACCGCGCTAGGGGTAATTTCGTCATTTTTCGCGACGGCGTCGGAATGGGCTGAAATTTGGCAGGTTGATTGGAAACAAAAATTGTGCCGTGGCAATTTCGTCAATCTTCGCGACGGTGTCGGAATGGGCTGAAATTTAGCAGGTTGATTGTAAACAAAAATTGCGCCGAGGGAATTTCGTCATTTTTCGCGACGGAGTAGGAATGGGCTAAAATTTGACAGGTCGATCGGAAACAAAAACCGTGCCAGGTGTAATTTCGTCATTTTTCGCGACGGTGTCGGAATGGGCTAAAATCTGACAGGTCTATCGGAAACAAAAATCGCGACAAGGGCAATTTCGTCATTTTTCACGACAGTGTCGGAATGGGCTAAAATTTGACAGGCCGATCGGAAACCAAAATCGCGACAAGGTCAATTTCATCATTTTTCGCGACGGTGTCGGAATGGCCTAAAATTTGACAGGTTGATCGGAAGCAAAAATCGTGCTAGGGGCAATTTCGTAAATTTTCCTGATAGTGTCGGAATGAGCTGAAATTTGGCAGGTTGATTGGAAACAAAAATAGCGCCGGGGGCAATTTTGTCATTTTTCGCGACGGTGTCGGAATGGGCTGAAATTTGACAGGTTGACTGGACAAAAATCGTGCCGGGGGCAATTTCGTCATATTTCGCGACGATGTCGGAATGGACTAAAATTTGACAGGTTGATCGGAAACGAAAACCGCGCCGAGTACAATTTAGTCATTTTTCATAACGCTGTCAGAATGGGTTGAAATTTGGCAGGTTGATTGGAAACAAAAATCGCGCCGTGGCAATTTCGTCATTTTTCGCGACGTAGTCGGAATGGGCTAAAATTTGACAGGTCGATCGGAAACAAAAATCGCGCGAGGTGCAATTTCGTCATTTTTCGCGACGGTGTCAGAATGGGCTAAAATTTGACAGGTCGATCGGAAACAAAAACCGCGACAGGGGCAATTTCGTCATTTTTCGAGACGGTGTCGGAATGGGCTAAAATTTGACAGGTCGATCGGAGACCAAAATCGCGACAGGGTCAATATTGTCAATTTTCGCGACGGTGTCGGAATGGGCTAAAATTTGACAGGTTGATCGAAAGCAAAAATCGAGCTAGGGGCAATTTCGTCAATTTTTCCCGACAGTGTCGGAAAGGGCTGAAATTTGGCACGTTGATTGGAAACAAAAATCGCGCGGGGGCAATTTCGTCATTTTTCGTGACGGTGTCGGAGTGGGCTAAAATTTGACAGGTTGATCGGAAACACAAATCGCTCTAGGGGCAATTTCGTCATTTTTCACGACGGTGTCGGAATGGGCTGAAATTTGGCAGGTTGATTGGAATCAAAAGTTACGTCGTGGGCAATTTCGTCATTTTTCGCGACAGTGTCGAAATGGGCTGAAATTTGACAGGTTGATCGGAAACAAAAACCGCGCTAGGGGCAATTTCGTCATTTTTCGCGACGGTGTCGAAATGGGCTGAAATTTGGCAGGTTGATTGGAAACAAAATTGTGCCGAGGCAATTTCGTCAATCTTCGCGACGGTGTCGGAATGGGCTGAAATTTGACAGGTTGATTGTAAACAAAAATCGCGCCGAGGGAATTTTGTCATTTTTCGCGACGGAGTCGGAATGGGCTAAAATTTGCCAGGCCGATCGGAAACCCAAATCGTGACAGGGGCAATTTCGTCATTTTTCACGACGGTGTCGGAATGGGCTGAAATTTGACAGGTTGATCGGAAGCAAAAATCGCGCTAGGGGCAATTTCGTCAATTTGCCCGACAGTGTCGGAATGTGCTGAAATTTGGCTGGTTGATCGGAAACAAAAATCGCGCTAGGGGCAATTTCGTCAATTTGCCCGACAGTGTCGGAATGTGCTGAAATTTGGCTGGTTGATCGGAAACAAAAATCGCGCTAGGGGCAATTTCGTCAATTTGCCCGACAGTGTCGGAATGTGCTGAAATTTGGCTGGTTGATCGGAAACAAAAATCGCGCTAGGGGCAATTTCGTCAATTTGCCCGACAGTGTCGGAATGTGCTGAAATTTGGCTGGTTGATCGGAAACAAAAATCGCGCTAGGGGCAATTTCGTCATTTTTCGCGACGGTGTCGGAATGGGCTAAAATTTGATAGGTCGATCGGAAACAAAAATCGCGACAGGGGCAATTTCGTCATTTTTCACGGCGGTGTCGGAATGGGCTAAAATTTGACAGGCCGATCGGAAACCCAAATCGTGACAGGGTCAATTTCGTCATTTTTCGCGACGGTGTTGGAATGGGCTAAAATTTGACAGGTTGATCAGAAGCAAAAATCGCGCTAGGGGCAATTTCGTCAATTTGCCCGACAGTGTCGGAATGTGCTGAAATTTGGCTGGTTGATTGGAAACAAAAGTAGCGCCGGGGGCAATTTCGTCATTTTTCGCGACGGTGTCGGAATGGGCTGAAATTTGACAGGTTGATTGGACACAAATCGTGCCGGGGGCAATTTCGTCATATTTCGCGACGGTGTCGGAATGGACTAAAATTTGACCGGTTGATCGGAAACGAAAATCGCGCAGGGTGCAATTTTGTCATTTTTCGCAATGGTGTCAGAATGGGTTGAAATTTGGCAGGTTGATTGGAAACAAAAATCGCGCCGTTGCAATTTCGTCATTTTTCGCGATGGAGTCGGAATGGGCTAAAATTTGACAGGTCGATCGGAAACAAAATTCGCGCCAGGTTTAATTTCGTCATTTTTCGCGACGGTGTCGGAATGGGCTAAAATTTGACAGGTCGATCGGAAACAAAAATCGCGACAGGGGCAATTTCGTAATTTTTCGTGACGGTGTCGTAATGGGCTGAAATTTGGCAGGTTGATTGGGAACAAAAAACGCGCTAGGGGCAATTTCGTCATTTTTCGCGACGGTGTCGGAATGGGTGAAAATTGGCAGGTTGATTGGAATCAAAAGTTGCGTCGAAGACAATTTCGTCATTTTTCGCGACAGTGTCGAAATGGGCTGAAATTTGACAGGTTGATCTGAAACAAAAATAGCGCCGGGGGCAATTTCGTCGTTTTTCACGACGGAGTCGGAATGGGCTAAAATTTGACAGGTCAGTCGGAAACAAAAACCGCGCCAGGTGCAATTTCGTCATTTTTCGCGACGGTGTCGGAATGGGCTAAAATTTGACAGGTCGATCGGAAACAATTACCGCGACAGGGGCAATTTCGTCATTTTTCACGACGGAGTCGGAATGGGCTAAAATTTGACAGGTCAATCGGAAACAAAAACCGAGCCAGGTGCAATTTCGTCATTTTTCGCGACGGTGTTGGAATGGGCTAAAATTTGACAGGTCGATCGGAAACAAAAATCGCGACGGGGGCAATTTCGTCATTTTTCGCGACGGTGTCGGAATGGGCTAAAATTTGACAGGTCGATCGGAAACCAAAATCGCGACAGGGACAATTTCGTCATTTTTCGCGACGGTGTCGGAATGGGCTAAAATTTGACAGGTTGATCGGAAGCAAAAATCGTGCTAGGGGCAATTTCGTCAATTTTTCGACAGTGTCGGAATGGGCTGAAATTTGGCAAGTTGATTGGAAACAAAAATCGCGCGGGGGCAATTTCGTAATTTTTCGTGACGATGTCGGAGTGGCCTAAATTTTGACAGGTTGATCAGAAACACAAATCGCGCTAGGGGCAATTTCGTCATTTTTCGCGACGGTGTCGGAATGGGTGAAAATTGGCAGGTTGATTGGAAACAAAAAACGCGCTAGGGGCAATTTCGCCATTTTTCGCGACGGTGTCGGAATGGGTAAAAATTGGCAGGTTGATTGGAATCAAAAGTTGCGCCGTGGGCAATTTCGTCAATCTTCGCGACGGTGTCGGAATGGGCTGAAATTTGGCAGGTGGATTGGAAACAAAAATTGCGCCGAGGCAATTTCGTCATTTTTCGCGACGAAGTCGGAATGAGCTAAAATTTGACAGGTTGATCGGAAACAAAAATCGCGCCAGGTGCACTTTCGTCATTCTTCACGACGGTGTCGTAATGGGCTAAAATTTGACAGGTCGATCGGAAACAAAAATCGCGACAGGGGCAATTTCGTCATTTTTCGCAACGGTGTCGGAATGGGCTAAAATTTGACAGGTCGATCGGAAACCAAAATCGCGACAGGGTCAATTTCGTCATTTTTCGCGACGGTGTCGGAATGGGATAAAATTTGACAGGTTGATCGAAAGCAAAAATCGCGCAAGGGGCAATTTCCTCAATTTTCTCGACAGTGTCGGAATGGGCTGAAATTTGACAGGTTGATCGGAAACAAAAACCGCGGTAGGGGCAGTTTCGTCATTTTTCGCGACGGTGTCGGAATGGGCTGAAATTTGGCTGGTTGATCGGAAACAAAAGTCGCGCCAGGTGCAATTTCGTCATTTTTCGCGACGGTGTCGGAATGGGCTGAAATTTGACAGATCGATCGGAAACGAAAACCGTGACAGGGGTAATTTCGTCATTTTTCGCGACGGTGTCGGAATGGGCTAAAATTTCAAAGGTCGATCGGAAACCAAAATCGCGACCGGGTCAATTTCGTCATTTTTCGTGACGGTGTCGGAATGGGCTAAAGTTTGACAGGTTGTCCGAAGCAAAAATCGCGCTAGGGGCAATTTCATTAATTTTCACGACAGTGTCAGAATGGGCTGAAATTTGGCTGGTTGATTGGAAACAAAAATAGCGCCGGGGGCAATTTCGTCATTTTTCGCGACGGTGTCGGAATGGGCTCAAATTTGAAAGGTTGATTGGACACAAATCGTGCCGGGGGCAATTTCGTCATATTTTGCGACGGTGTCGGAATGGGCAAAAATTTGACAGGTCGATCGGAAACAAAAATCGCGACAGGGGCAATTTCGTCATTTTTCGCAACGGTGTCAGAATGGGTTGAAATTTGGCAGGTTGTTTGGAAACAAAAATCGTGCCGTGGCAATTTCGTCATTTTTCGCAAAGGAGTCGGAATGGGCTAAAATTTGACAGGTCGATCGGAAACAACTACCGCGACAGGGGCAATTTCATCATTTTTCGCGACAGTGTCGGAATGGGCTAAAATTTGACAGGTCGATCGGAAACAAAAACTGCGCCAGGTGCATTTTCCTCATTTTTCTCGACGGTGTCGGATTGGGTGAAAATCGGCAGGTTGATTGGAATCAAAAGTTGCGTCGGGGGCAATTTCGTCATTTTTCGCGACTGTGTCGATATGGGCTGAAATTTGACAGGTTGATCGGAAACAAAAATCGCGCTAGGGGCAATTTCGTCATTTTTCGTGACGGTGTCGGAATGGGCTGAAATTTGGCAGGTTGATTGTAAACAAAAATCGGGCCGAGGCAATTTCGTCATTTTTCGCGACGGAGTCGGAATGGGCTAAAATTTGACAGGTCAATCGGAAACAAAAACCGCGCCAGGTGCAATTTCGTCATTTTTCGCGACGGTGTCGGAATGGGCAAAAATTTGACAGGTCGATCGGAAACAAAAATCGCGACAGGGGCAATTTCGTCATTTTTCGCGACGGTGTCGAAATGGGCTAAAATTTGACCGGCCGATCGGAAACAAAAATCGCGACAGGGGCAATTTCGTCATTCTTCGCGACGGTGTCGGAATGGGCTGAAATTTGGCAGGTTGATTGGGAACAAAAAACGCGCTAGGGGCAATTTCGTCATTTTTTGCGACGGTGTCGGAATGGGTGAAAATTGGCAGGTTGATTGGAATCAAAAGTTGCGTCGAAGACAATTCCGTCATTTTTCGCGACAGTGTCGAAATGGGCTGAAATTTGACAGGTTGATCGGAAACAAAAATAGCGCCGGGGGCAATTTCGTCATTTTTCGCGACGGTGTCAAAATGGGTTGAAATTTGGCAAGTTGATTGGAAACAAAAATCGCGCCGTTGCAATTTCGTCATTTTTCGCGACGGTGTCGGAATGGGCTAAAATTTGAATGGTCGATCGGAAACAACTACCGCGACAGGGGCAATTTCATCATTTTTCGCGACGGTGTCGGAATGGGCTAAAATTTGACAGGTCGATCGGAAACAAAAACTGCGCTAGGTGCATTTTCCTCATTTTTCGCGACGGTGTCGGATTGGGTGAAAATCGGCAGGTTGATTGGAATCAAAAGTTGCGTCGGGGGCAATGTCGTCATTTTTCGCGACTGTGTCGATGTGGGCTGAAATTTGACAGGTTGATCGGAAACAAAAACCGCGCTAGGGGCAATTTCGTCATTTTTCGTGACGGTGTCGAAATGTGCTGAAATTTGGCAGGTTGATTGTAAACAAAAATCGGGCCGAGGCAATTTCGTCATTTTTCGCGACGGAGTCGGAAAGGGCTAAAATTTGACAGGTCAATCGGAAACAAAAACCGCGCCAGGTGCAATTTCGTCATTTTTCGCGACGGTGTCGGAATGGGCAAAAATTTGACAGGTCGATCGGAAACAAAAATCGCGACAGGGGCAATTTCGTCATTTTTCGCTGCGGTGTCGGAATGGGCTAAAATTTGACCGGCCGATCGGAAACAAAAATCGAGACAGGGGCAATTTCATCATTTTTCGCGACGGTGTCGGAATGGGCTGAAATTTGGCAGGTTGATTGGGAACAAAAAACGCGCTAGGGGCAATTTCGTCATTTTTCGCGACGGTGTCGGAATGGGTGAAAATTGGCAGGTTGATTGGAATCAAAAGTTGCGTCGAAGACAATTTCGTCATTTTTCGCGACAGTGTCGAAATGGGCTGAAATTTGACAGGTTGATCGGAAACAAAAATAGCGCCGGGGGCAATTTCGTCATTTTTCGCGACGGTGTCAGAATGGGTTGAAATTTGGCAAGTTGATTGGAAACAAAAATCGCGTCGTTGTAATTTCGTCATTTTTCGCGACGGTGTCAGAATGGGTTGATATTTGGCAGGTTGATTGGAAACAAAAATCTCGCCGTGGCAATTTCCTCATTTTTCGCGACGGAGTTGGAATGGGCTAAAATTTGACAGGTCGATCGGAAACAAAAATCGCGCCGGGGCAATTTCGTCATTTTTCGCGACGGTGTCAGAATGGGTTGATATTTGGCAGGTTGATTGGAAACAAAAATCTCGCCGTGGCAATTTCCTCATTTTTCGCGACGGAGTTGGAATGGGCTAAAATTTGACAGGTCGATCGGAAACAAAAATTGTGCAAGGTGCAATTTCGTCATTTTTATCGACGGTGTCGGAATGGGCTAAAATTTGATAGGTCGATTGGAAAAAAAAACTGCGACAGGGGCAATTTCGTCATTTTTCGCGACGGTGTCGATATGGGCTGAAATTTGGCAGGTTGATCGGAAACAAAAAACGCGCTAGGGGCAATTTCGTCATTTTTCGCGACGGTGTCGGAATGGGGAAAAATTGGCAGGTTGATTGGAATTAAAAGTTGCGTCGGTGGATATTTCGTCATTTTTCAAGACTGTGTCGAAATGCGCAGAAATTTGACAGGTTGATCGGAAACAAAAACCTCGTTAGGGGCAATTTCGTCATTTTTCGTGACGGTGTCGGAATGGGCTAAAATTTGATAGGTCGATCGGAAACAAAAATCGCGCCGGGGGCAATTTCGTCATTTTTCGTGACGGTGTCGGAATGGGCTAAAATTTGATAGGTCGATCGGAAACAAAAATCGCGCCGGGGGCAATTTCGTCATTTTTCGTGACGGTGTCGGAATGGGCTAAAATTTGACAGGTCGATCGGAAACAAAAATCGCGCCAGGTGCAATTTCGTCATTTTTCGCGACGTTGTCGGAATGGGATAAAATTTGACAGGTCGATCGGAAACAAAAACCACGACAGGGGCAATTTCGTCATTTTTCTCGACGGTGTCGGAGTGGGCTGAAATTTGGCAGGTTGATTGGAAACAAAAAATGCGCTAGGGGCAATTTCGTCATTTTTCACGACGGTGTCGGAATGGGTGAAAATTGGCAGGTTGATTGGAATCAAAAGTTGCGTCGGGGGCAATTTCGTCATTTTTCGCGACGGTGTCGAAATCGGCTGAAATTTGACAGGTTGATCGGAAACAAAAACCGCGCTAGGGGCAATTTCGTCATTTTTCGCAACGATGTCGGAATGGGCTAAAATTTGGCAGGTTGATTGTAAACAAAAATCGCGCCGAGGCAATTTCGTCATTTTTCGCGACGGAGTCGGAATGGGCTAAAATTTGACAGGTCGATCGGAAACAAAAATCGCGCCAGGTGCAATTTCGTCATTTTTCGCGACGTTGTCGGAATGGGATAAAATTTGACAGGTCGATCGGAAACAAAAACCACGACAGGGGCAATTTCGTCATTTTTCTCGACGGTGTCGGAGTGGGCTGAAATTTGGCAGGTTGATTACGGTGTCGGAATGGGCTAAAATTTGACAGGCCGATCGGAAACCAAAATCGCGACAGGGTCAATTTCGTCATTTTTCGCGACGGTGTGGGAATGGGCTAAAATTTGACAGGTTGATCGGAAGCAAAAATCGCGCTAGGGGCAATTTCGTCAATTTTCCCGACAGTGTCGGAGTAGGCTGAAATTTGGCAGGTTGATTGGAAACAAAAATAGCGCCGGGGGCAATTTCGTCATTTTTCCCGACGGTGTCGGAATGGGCTGAAATTTGACAGGTTGATTGGATACAAATCGTGCCGGGGGCAATTTCGTCATATTTCGCGACGGTGTCCGAATGGACTAAAATTTGACAGGTTGATCGGAAACAAAAATCGCGTAGGGGGTAATTTCGTCATTTTTCGCGACGATGTCGGAATGGGCTAAAATTAATCGAGCCGGGGGCAATTTCGTCATATTTCGCGACGGTGTCCGAATGGACTAAAATTTGACAGGTTGATCGGAAACAAAAACCTCGTTAGGGGCAATTTCGTCATATTTCGCGACGGTGTCCGAATGGACTAAAATTTGACAGGTTGATCGGAAACAAAAACCTCGTTAGGGGCAATTTCGTCATATTTCGCGACGGTGTCCGAATGGACTAAAATTTGACAGGTTGATCGGAAACAAAAACCTCGTTAGGGGCAATTTCGTCATATTTCGCGACGGTGTCCGAATGGACTAAAATTTGACAGGTTGATCGGAAACAAAAACCTCGTTAGGGGCAATTTCGTCATATTTCGCGACGGTGTCCGAATGGACTAAAATTTGACAGGTTGATCGGAAACAAAAACCTCGTTAGGGGCAATTTCGTCATATTTCGCGACGGTGTTGGAATGGGCTAAAATTTGATAGGCTGATCGGAAACAAAAATCGCCAGGGGCATTTTCGTCATTTTACACAACGGTGTCGAAATGGGTTGAAATTCGGCAGGTTGATTGGAAAAAAAAATCGCGCCGAGGCAATTTCGACATTTTTCGCAACGGAGTCGGAATGGGCTAAAATTTGACAGGTCGATCGGAAACAAAAATCGCGCCAGGTACAATTTCGTCATTTTTCGCGACGGTGTCGGAATGGGCTAAAATTTGACAAGTTGATCGGATGCAAAAATCGCGCTAGGGGCAATTTCGTCATTTTTCGCGACGGTGTCGGAATGTGCTGAAATTTGGCAGGTTGATTGGAAACAAAAATAGCGCCGGGGGCAATTTCGTCATTTTTCGCGACGGTGCCGGAATGGGATGAAATTTGACAGGTTGATTGGACAAAAATCGTGCTGGGGGCAATTTCGTCATATTTTGCGACGGTGTCGGAATGGACTAAAATTTGACAGCTTGATCAGAAACGAAAACCGCGTCAGGTGCAATTTTGTCATTTTTCGCAACGGTGTCAGAATGGGTTGAAATTTGGCAGGTTGATTGGAAACAAAAATCGCGCCGCGGCAATTTCGTCATTTTTCGCGACGGAGTCGGAATGGGTTAAAATTTGACAGGTCGATCGGAAACAAAAATCGCGCCAGGTGCAATTTCGTCATTTTTCGCGACGTTGTCGGAATGGGATAAAATTTGACTGATTGATGGGAAACAAAAATCGCGCCGGGGGCAATTTCATCATTTGTCGTGACGGTGTCGGAATCGGCTAAAATATGACTGATTGATCGGAAACAAAAACCGGGACGGGGCAATTTCGTCATTGTTCGCGACAGTGTCAAAATGGGCTGAAATTTGACTGCTCGATCGGAAACAAAAATCGGGCCGGGGGCAATTTCGTCATATTTCGCGACGGTGTCGCAATATGGGCTAAAATTTGACGGGACGGTGTTGGAATCGGCTAAAATTTGACTGATTGATGGGAAACAAAAATCGCGCCGGGGGCAATTTCATCATTTGTCGTGACGGTGTCGGAATCGGCTAAAATATGACTGATTGATCGGAAACAAAAACCGGGACGGGGCAATTTCGTCATTGTTCGCGACAGTGTCAAAATGGGCTGAAATTTGACTGCTCGATCGGAAACAAAAATCGGGCCGGGGGCAATTTCGTCATATTTCGCGACGGTGTCGCAATATGGGCTAAAATTTGACGGGACGGTGTTGGAATCGGCTAAAATTTGACTGATTGATGGGAAACAAAAATCGCGCCGGGGGCAATTTCATCATTTGTCGTGACGGTGTCGGAATCGGCTAAAATATGACTGATTGATCGGAAACAAAAACCGGGACGGGGCAATTTCGTCATTGTTCGCGACAGTGTCAAAATGGGCTGAAATTTGACTGCTCGATCGGAAACAAAAATCGGGCCGGGGGCAATTTCGTCATATTTCGCGACGGTGTCGCAATATGGGCTAAAATTTGACGGGACGGTGTTGGAATCGGCTAAAATTTGACTGATTGATGGGAAACAAAAATCGCGCCGGGGGCAATTTCATCATTTGTCGTGACGGTGTCGGAATCGGCTAAAATATGACTGATTGATCGGAAACAAAAACCGGGACGGGGCAATTTCGTCATTGTTCGCGACAGTGTCAAAATGGGCTGAAATTTGACTGCTCGATCGGAAACAAAAATCGGGCCGGGGGCAATTTCGTCATATTTCGCGACGGTGTCGCAATATGGGCTAAAATTTGACGGGACGGTGTTGGAATCGGCTAAAATTTGACTGATTGATGGGAAACAAAAATCGCGCCGGGGGCAATTTCATCATTTGTCGTGACGGTGTCGGAATCGGCTAAAATATGACTGATTGATCGGAAACAAAAACCGGGACGGGGCAATTTCGTCATTGTTCGCGACAGTGTCAAAATGGGCTGAAATTTGACTGCTCGATCGGAAACAAAAATCGGGCCGGGGGCAATTTCGTCATATTTCGCGACGGTGTCGCAATATGGGCTAAAATTTGACGGGACGGTGTTGGAATCGGCTAAAATTTGACTGATTGATGGGAAACAAAAATCGCGCCGGGGGCAATTTCATCATTTGTCGTGACGGTGTCGGAATCGGCTAAAATATGACTGATTGATCGGAAACAAAAACCGGGACGGGGCAATTTCGTCATTGTTCGCGACAGTGTCAAAATGGGCTGAAATTTGACTGCTCGATCGGAAACAAAAATCGGGCCGGGGGCAATTTCGTCATATTTCGCGACGGTGTCGCAATATGGGCTAAAATTTGACGGGACGGTGTTGGAATCGGCTAAAATTTGACTGATTGATGGGAAACAAAAATCGCGCCGGGGGCAATTTCATCATTTGTCGTGACGGTGTCGGAATCGGCTAAAATATGACTGATTGATCGGAAACAAAAACCGGGACGGGGCAATTTCGTCATTGTTCGCGACAGTGTCAAAATGGGCTGAAATTTGACTGCTCGATCGGAAACAAAAATCGGGCCGGGGGCAATTTCGTCATATTTCGCGACGGTGTCGCAATATGGGCTAAAATTTGACGGGACGGTGTTGGAATCGGCTAAAATTTGACTGATTGATGGGAAACAAAAATCGCGCCGGGGGCAATTTCATCATTTGTCGTGACGGTGTCGGAATCGGCTAAAATATGACTGATTGATCGGAAACAAAAACCGGGACGGGGCAATTTCGTCATTGTTCGCGACAGTGTCAAAATGGGCTGAAATTTGACTGCTCGATCGGAAACAAAAATCGGGCCGGGGGCAATTTCGTCATATTTCGCGACGGTGTCGCAATATGGGCTAAAATTTGACGGGACGGTGTTGGAATGGGCTAAAATTTGGCAGGTTGATTGTAAACAAAAATCGCGCCGAGGCAATTTCGTCATTTTTCGCGACGGAGTCGAAATGGGCTAAAATTTGACAGGTCGATCGGAAACAAAAATCGCGTCAGGTGCAATTTCGTCATTTTTCGCGTCGGTGTCGGAATGGGCTAAAATTTGACATGTCGATCGGAAACAAAAACCGCGACGGGGCAATTTCGTCATTTTTCGGCACGGTGTCGGAATGGGCTAAAATTTGACAGGCCGATCGGAAACCAAAATCGCGACAGGGTCAATTTCGTCATTTTTCGCGACGGTGTGGGAATGGGCTAAAATTTGACAGGTTGATCGGAAGCAAAAATCGCGCTAGGGGCAATTTCGTCAATTTTCCCGACAGTGTCGGAGTAGGCTGAAATTTGGCAGGTTGATTGGAAACAAAAATAGCGCCGGGGGCAATTTCGTCATTTTTCCCGACGGTGTCGGAATGGGCTGAAATTTGACAGGTTGATTGGATACAAATCGTGCCGGGGGCAATTTCGTCATATTTCGCGACGGTGTCCGAATGGACTAAAATTTGACAGGTTGATCGGAAACAAAAATCGTGCGTGGTGCAATTTTGTCATTTTTCGCAACGGTGTCAGAATGGGTTGATATTTGGCAGGTTGATTGGAAACAAAAATCTCGCCGTGGCAATTTCCTCATTTTTCGCGACGGAGTTGGAATGGGCTAAAATTTGACAGGTCGATCGGAAACAAAAATTGTGCAAGGTGCAATTTCGTCATTTTTATCGACGGTGTCGGAATGGGCTAAAATTTGATAGGTCGATTGGAAAAAAAAACTGCGACAGGGGCAATTTCGTCATTTTTCGCGACGGTGTCGATATGGGCTGAAATTTGGCAGGTTGATCGGAAACAAAAAACGCGCTAGGGGCAATTTCGTCATTTTTCGCGACGGTGTCGGAATGGGGAAAAATTGGCAGGTTGATTGGAATTAAAAGTTGCGTCGGTGGATATTTCGTCATTTTTCAAGACTGTGTCGAAATGCGCAGAAATTTGACAGGTTGATCGGAAACAAAAACCTCGTTAGGGGCAATTTCGTCAATTTTCGCGATGGTGTCGGAATGCGCTGAAATTTGGCAGGTTGATCGTAAACAAAAATCGCGCTAAGGCAATTTCGTCATTTTTCGCGACGGTGTCGGAATGGGCTGAAATTTGACAGGTCGATCGGAAACAAAAACCGCGACAGGGCAATTTCATCATTTTTCACGACGGTGTCGGAATGGGCTAAAATTTGACAGGCCGATCGGAAACCAAAATCGCGACAGGGTCAATTTCGTCATTTTTCGCGACGGTGTCGGAATGGGCTAAAATTTGACAGGTTGATAGGAAGCAAAAATCGCGCTAGGGGCAATTTCGTCAATTTTCCCGACAGTGTTCGAATGGGCTGAAATTTGGCAGGTTGATTGGAAACAAAAATAGCGCCGGGGGTAATTTCGTCATTTTTCGCGACGGTGTCGGAATGGGCTGAAATTTGACAGGTTGATTGGACACAAACCGTGCCGAGGGCAATTTCGTCATATTTCGTGACGGTGTCGGAATGGACTAAAATTTGACAGGTTGATCGGAAACGGAAATCGCGTCGGGTGCAATTTTGTCATTTTTCGCAACGGTGTCAGAATGGGTTGAAATTTGGCAGGTTGATTGGAAACAAAAATCGCGCCGTGGCAATTTCGTCATTTTTCGCGACGGAGTCGGAATGCGATAAAATTTGATAGGTCGATCGGAAACCAAAATCGCAACAGGGTCAATTTCGTCATTTTTCGCTACGGTGTCGGAATGGGCTAAAATTTGACAGGTCGATCGGAAGCAAAAATCGCGCTTGGGGCAATTTCGTCAATTTTCCCGACAGTGTCGGAATGGGCTGAAATTTGGCACGTTGATTGTAAACAAAAATCGCGCAGGGGCAATTTCGTAATTTTTCGTGACGGTTTCGAAGTGGGCTAAAATTTGACAGTTTGATCGGAAACAGAAACCGCGCTAGGGGCAATTTCGTCAATTTTCGCGACGGTGTCGGAATGGGGTGAAATTTGGCAGGTTGATTCGAATCAAAAGTTGCGTCGTGGGTAATTTCGTCATTTTACGCTACAGTGTCGGAATGGGCTGAAATTGGACAGGTTGATTTGAAACAAAAATCGCGATAGGGGCAATTTCGTCATTTTTGGCGACGGTGTCGGAATGGGCTGAAATTTGACAGGTTGATTGGAAACAAAAATTGCGCTGGGGCAATTTCCTCAATCTTCGAGACGGTGTCGGAATGGGCTGAAATTTGGCAGGTTGATTGGAAACAAAAATCGCGCCTAGGCAATTTCGTCACTTTTCTCGACGGAGTCGGAATGGGCTAAAATTTGACAGGTCGATCGAAAACAAAAACCGCGCCAGGTGCAATTTTGTCATTTTTCGAGACGGTGTCGGAATGGGCTAAAATTTGACAGGTCGATCGGAAACCAAAATCGCGACAGGGTCAATTTCGTCATTTTTCACGACGGTGTCGGAATGGGCTAAAATTTGACAGGTTGATCGGAAGCAAAAATCGCGCTAGGGCAATTTCGTCAATTTTCCCTACAGTGTCGGAATGGGCTGAAATTTGGTACGTTGTTTGGAAACGAAAATCGCGCGGGGGCAATTTCATCAATTTTCATGACGGTGTCGGAGTGGGTTAAAATTTGACAGGTTGATCGGAAACACGGACCGCGCCAGGGGCAATTTCGTCATTTTTCGCGACGGAGTCCTAATGTGCTAAAATTTGACAGGTCGATCGGAAACAAAATTCGCGCCAGGTGCGATTTCGTCATTTTTCGAGACGGTGTCGGAATGGGCTAAAATTTGACAGGTCGATCGGAAACAAAAACCGCGACAGGGGCAATTTCATCATTTTTCACGACGGAGTTGGACTGGGCTAAAATTTGACAGGCCGATCGGAAACCAAAATCGCGGCAGGGTCAATTTCGTCATTTTTCGCGACTGTGTCGGAATGGGCCAAAATTTGACCGGTTGATCGGAAGAAAAAATCGCGCTAGGGGCAATTTCGTCAATTTTCCCGACAGTGTCGGAATGGGCTGAAATTTTGCAGGTTGATTGGAAACAAAAATAGCGCCGGGGACAATTTTGTCATTTTTCGCGACGGTGTCGGAATGGGTTGAAATTTGACAGGTTGATTGGACACAAGCCGTGCCGAGGGCAATTTCGTCATATTTCGTGACGGTGTCGGAATGGACTAAAATTTGACAGGTTGATCGGAAACGAAAACCGCGCCAGGTGCAATTTTGTTAGTTTTCGCAACGGTGTCAGAATGGGTTGAAATTTGGCTTGGAAACAAAAATCGCTCCGTGGCAATTTCGACATTTTTCGCGACGGAGTCGGAATGGGCTAAAATTTGATAGGTCGATCGGAAACCAAAATCGCGGCAGGGTCAATTTCGTCATTTTTCGCGACTGTGTCGGAATGGGCCAAAATTTGACAGGTTGATCGGAAGCAAAAATCGCGCTAGGGGCAATTTCTTCAATTTTCCCGACTGTGTCGGAATGGGCTGAAATTTTGCAGGCTGATTTTAAACAAAAATAGCGCCGGTGGCAATTTCGTCATTTTTCTCGACGGAGTCGGAATGGGCTAAAATTTGACAGGTCGATCGGAAACAAAAACCGCGCCAGGTGCAATATCGTCATTTTTCGCGACTGTTTCGGAATGGGCTAAAATTTGCCAGGTCGATTGGAAACAAAAATCGCGACAGGTGCAATTTCGTCATTTTTCGAGACGGTGTCGGAATGGGCTAAAATTTGACAGGTCGATCGGAAACCAAAATCGCGACAGGGTCAATTTCGTCATTTTTCGCGACGGTGTCGGAATGGGCTAAAATTTGACAGGTCGATCGGAAGAAAAAATCCCGCTAGGGGCAATTTCGTCAATTTTTCCGACAGTGTCGGAATGGGCTGAAATTTGGCACGTTGATTGGAAACAAAAATTGCGCCGAGGCAATTTCGTCATTTTTCTCGACGGAGTCGGAATGGGCCAAAATTTGACAGGTCGATCGGAAACAAAAACCGCGCCAAGTGCAATTTCGTCATTTTTCGAGACGGTGTCGGAATGGGCTAAAATTTGACAGGTCGATCGGAAACCAAAATCGCGACAGGGTCAATTTCGTCATTTTTCATGACGGTATTGGAATGGGCTAAAATTTGACAGGTTGATCGGAAGCAAAAATCGCGCTAGGGGCAATTTCGTCATTTTCCGCGATGGAGTCCGAATGGGCTAAAATTTGACATGTCGATCGGAAACGAAATTCGCGCCAGGTGTGATTTCGTCATTTTTTGGGACGGTGTCGGAATGGGCTAAAATTTGACAGGTCGATCGGAAAC
>NW_019249920.1:22217-57230 GCF_002742605.1 Olea europaea var. sylvestris
CAATTTCGTCATTTTTCGCGACAGTGTCGAAATGGGCTGAAATTTGATAGTTTGATCGGAAACAAAAAACGCGCTAGGGGCAATTTCGTCATTTTTCACGACGGTGTAGGAATTGGTGAAAATTGGCATGTTGATTGGAATCAAAAGTTGCGTCGGGGGCAATTTCGTCATTTTTCGCGACAGTGTCGAAATGGGCTGAAATTTGATAGTTTGATCGGAAACAAAAACCGCGCTAGGGGCAATTTCGTCATTTTTCGCGACGGTGTCGGATTGGGCTGAAATTTGGCAGGTTGATTGGAAACAAAAATTGTGCCGGGGCAATTTCGTCAATCTTCGCGACGGTATCAGAATGGGCTGAAATTTGGCAGGTTGATTGTAAACAAAAATCGCGCCGTGGCAATTTCGTCATTTTTCGCGACGGAGTCGTAATGGGCTAAAATTTGACAGGTCGACCGGAAACAAAAACCGCGCCAGGCGCAATTTCATCATTTTTCGCGACGGTGTCGGAATGGGCTAAAATTTGACAGGTCGATCGGAAACAAAAATCGTGACAGGGGCAATTTCGTCATTTTTCGCGACGGTGTCGGAATGGGCTAAAATTTGACAGGCCGATTGGAAACCAAAACCGCGGCAGGGTCAATTTCGTCATTTTTCACGACGGTGTCGGAATGGGCTAAAATTTGGCAGGTTGATCGGAAGCAAAAATCGCGCTAGGGGCAATTTCGTCAATTTTCCCGATAGTGTCGGAATGGGCTGAAATTTGGCAGGTTGATTGGAAACAAAAATAGCGCCGGGGCAATTTCGTCATTTTTCCCGACGGTGTCGGAATGGGCTGAAATTTGACAGGTTGATTGGACACAATTCGTGCCGGGGTCAATTTCGTCATATTTCACGACGGTGTCGGAATGGACTAAAATTTGACAGGTTGATCGGAAACAAAAACCGCGCCGGGTGCAATTTTGTCATTTTTCGCAACGGTGTCAGAATGGGTTGAAAATTGGCAGGTTGATTGGAATCAAAAGTTGCGTCGGGGGCAATTTCGTCATTTTTCGCGACAGTGTCGTAATGGGCTGAAATTTGACAGGTTGATCGGAAACAAAAACCGCACTAGGGGCAATTTAGTCATTTTTCGCGACGGTGTTGAAATGGGCTGAAATTTGGTGGGCTGATTGGAAACAAAAATTGCGCAGGGGGTAATTTCGTCAATCTTTCGCGACGGTGTCGGAATGGGCTGAAATTTGGCAGGTGGATTGGAAACAGAAATTGCGCCGAGGCAATTTCGTCATTTTTCGCGACGGTGTCGAAATGGGCTAAAATTTGACAGGTCGATCGGAAACAAAAACCGCGCCGGGTGCAATTTCGTCAATCTTCGCGACGGTGTCGTAATGGGCTAAAATTTGACAGGTGGATCGGAAACCAAAATCGCGACAGGGTCAATTTCGTCATTTTTCGTGAAGGTGTCAGAATGGGCTAAAATTTGACAGGTTGATCGGAAGCAAAAATCGCGGCTGGGCAATTTCGTCAATTTTCCCGACAGTGTCAGAATGGGTTGAAATTTGGCTGGTTGATTGGAAACAAAAATCGCGCCGTGGCAATTTCTTCATTTTTCGCGACGGAGTCGGAATGGGCTAAAATTTGATAGGTCGATCGGATTCAAAAACCGCGCCAGGTGCAATTTCGTAATTTTTCTCTACGGTGTCGGAATGGGCTAAAATTTGACAGGTCGATCGGAAACAAAAATCGCGACAGGGGCAATTTCGTCATTTTTCGCGACGGTGTCAGAATGGGCTAAAATTTGACAGGTCGATCGGAAACCAAAATCGCGACAGGGTCAATTTCGTCATTTTTCGCGACGGTGTTGGAATGGGCAAAAATTTGACAGGTCGATCGGAAACAAAAATCTCGACAGGGGCAATTTCGTCATTTTTCGCGACGGTGTCGGAATGGGCTAAAATTTGACAGGCCGATTGGAAACCAAAATCGCGGCTGGGCAATTTCGTCAATTTTCCCGACAGTGTCAGAATGGGTTGAAATTTGGCAGGTTGATTGGAAACAAAAATCGCGCCGTGGCAATTTCGTCATTTTTCGCGACGGAGTCGGAATGGGCTAAAATTTGATAGGTCGATCGGATTCAAAAACCGCACCAGGTGCAATTTCGTAATTTTTCTCTACGGTGTCGGAATGGGCTAAAATTTGACAGGTCGATCGGAAACAAAAATCGCGGCAGGGGCAATTTCGTCATTTTTCGCGACGGTGTCAGAATGGGCTAAAATTTGACAGGTCGATCGGAAACCAAAATCGCGACAGGGTCAATTTCGTCATTTTTCGCGACGGTGTCGGAATGGGCAAAAATTTGACAGATCGATCGGAAACAAAAATCTCGACAGGGGCAATTTCGTCATTTTTCGCGACGGTGTCGGAATGGGCTAAAATTTGACAGGCCGATTGGAAACCAAAATCGCGGCAAGGTCAATTTCGTCATTTTTCGCGACGGTGTCGGAATGGGCTAAAATTTGGTAGGTTGATCGGAAGCAAAAATCACGCTAGGGGCAATTTCGTCAATTTTCCAGACAGTGTCGGAATGGGCTGAAATTTGGCAGGTTGATTGGAAACAAAAATAGCGCCGGGGGCAGTTTCGTCATTTTTCGCGACGGTGTCGGAATGGGCTGAAATTTGACAGGTTGATCGGAAACAAAAATCGCGATAGGGGCAATTTAGTCATTTTTCTCGACGGTGTCGGAATGGGCTGAAATTTGGCAGGTTGATTGGAAACAAAAATTGCAACGGGGCAATTTCCTCAATCTTCGCGACGGTGTCGGAATAGGCTGAAATTTGGCAGGCTGATTGGAAACAAAAATCGCGCCGAGGCAATTTCGTCATTTTTCTCGACGGAGTCGGAATGGGCTAAAATTTGACAGGTCGATCGGATACAAAACCCGCGCCGGGTGCAATTTCGTAATTTTTCGCTACGGTGTCGGAATGGGCTAAAATTTGACAGGTCGATCGGATACAAAACCCGCGCCGGGTGCAATTTCGTAATTTTTCGCTACGGTGTCGGAATGGGCTAAAATTTGACAGGTCGATCGGAAACCAAAATCGCGACAGGGTCAATTTCGTCATTTTTCGCGACGGTGTCGGAATGGGCCAAAATTTGACAGGTCGATCGGAAGCAAAAATCGCGCTAGGGCAATTTCGTCAATTTTCCCGACAGTGTCAGAATGGGTTGAAATTTGGCAAGTTGATTGGAAATAAAAATCGCGCCGTGGCAATTTCGTCATTTTTCGCGACGGAGTCGGAATGGGCTAAAATTTGACTGGTCGATCGGATACAAAACCCGCGCCAGGTGCAATTTCGTAATTTTTCGCTACGGTGTCGGAATGGGCTAAAATTTGACTGGTCGATCGGAAACAAAAATCGCGCCAGGTTCAATTTCGTCATTCTTCGCGATGGTGTCGTAATGGGCTAAAATTTGACGGGTGGATCGGAAACCAAAATCGCGACTGGGTCAATTTCGTCATTTTTTCGCGACGGTGTCGGAATGGGCTTAAATTTGATAGGTTGATCGGAAGCAAAAATCGCGCTAGGGCAATTTCGTCAATTTTCCCGACAGTGTCAGAATGGGTTGAAATTTGGTAGGTTGATTGGAAACAAAAATCGCGCCGTGGCAATTTCATCATTTTTCGCGACGGAGTCGGAATGGGCTAAAATTTGACAGGTCGATCGGATACAAAAACCGCGCCAGGTAGAATTTCGTAATTTTTCGATACGGTGTCGGAATGGGCTAAAATTTGACAGGTCGATCGGAAACAAAAACCACGACAGGGGCAATTTCGTCATTTTTCGCGACGGTGTCGGAATGCGCTAAAATTTGACAGGCCGATTGGAAACCAAAATTGCGGCAGGGTCAATTTCGTCATTTTTCGCGACGGTGTCGGAATGGGCTAAAATTTGACAGGTCGATTGGAAACCAAAATCGCAACTGGGTCAATTTCGTCATTTTTCGCGACGGTGTCGGAATGGACTAAAATTTGACAGGTCGATCGGAAACAAATACCGCGACAGGGGCAATTTGGTCATTTTTCGCGACGGTGTCGGAATGCGCTAAAATTTGGCAGGCCGATTGGAAACCAAAATTGCGGCAGGGTCAATTTCGTCATTTTTCGCGACGGTGTCGGAATGGGCTAAAATTTGACAGGTTGATCGGAAGCAAAAATCGCGCTAGGTGCAATTTCGTCAATTTTCCCGACAGTGTCGGAATGGGCTGAAATTTGGCAGGTTGATTGGAAACAAAAATAGCGCCGGGGGCAATTTCGTCATTTTTCGCGACGTCGTCGGAATGGGCTGAAATTTGACAAGTTGATTAGACACAAATCGTGCCGGGGGCAATTTCGTCATATTTCACGACGGTGTCGGAATGGACTAAAATTTGACAGGTTGATCGGAAACGAAAACCGCGTCGGGTGAAATTTTATCATTTTTCGCAACGGTGTCAGAATGGGTTGAAATTTGGCAGGTTGATTGGAAACAAAAATCGCGCCGTGGCAATTTCGTCATTTTTCACGACGGAGTCGGAATGGGCTAAAATTTGACATGTCGATCGGAAACAAAAATCGCGACAGGGCAATTTCGTCATTTTTCGCGATGGTGTCGGAATGGGCTAAAATTTGACAGGTCGATCGAAAAGCAAAATCGCGACAGGGTCAATTTCGTCATTTTTCGCGACGGTGTCTGAATGGGCTAAAATTTGACAGGTTGATCGGAAGCAAAAATCGCGCAAGGGGCAATTTCGTCAATTTTCCTGACAGTGTCGGAATGGGCTGAAATTTGGCAGGTTGATTGGAAACAAAAATAGCGCCGGGGGCAATTTCGTCATTTTTCGCGACGGTGTCGGAATGGCCTGAAATTTGACAGGTTGATCGGAAACAAAAATCGCGATAGGGGCAATTTCGTCATTTTTCGCGACGGTGTCGGAATGGGCTGAAATTTGGCAGGTTGATTGGAAACAAAAATTGCAACGGGGCAATTTCCTTAATCTTCGCGACGGTGTCGGAATAGGCCGAAATTTGGCAGGCTGATTGGAAACAAAAATCGCGCCGAGGCAATTTCGTCATTTTTCTCGACGTAGTCGGAATGGGCTAAAATTTGACAGGTCGATCGGAAACAAAAACCGCGCCAGGTGCAATATCGTCATTTTTCGCGACTGTTTCGGAATGGGCTAAAATTTGCCAGGTCGATTGGAAACAAAAACCAAGACAGGTGCAATTTCGTCATTTTTCGAGACGGTGTCGGAATGGGCTAAAATTTGACAGGTCGATCGGAAACCAAAATAGCGACAGGGTCAATTTCGTCATTTTTCGCGACGGTGTCGGAATGGGCCAAAATTTGACAGGTTGATCGGAAGCAAAAATCGCGCTAGGGCAATTTCGTCAATTTTCCCGACAGTGTCAGAATGGGTTGAAATTTGATAGGTTGATTGGAAACAAAAATCGCGCCGTGGCAATTTCGTCATTTTTCGCGACGGAATCGGAATGGGCTAAAATTTGACAGGTCGATCGGATACAAAAACCGCGCCAGGTGCAATTTCGTAATTTTTCGATACGGTGTCGGAATGGGCTAAAATTTGACAGGTCGATCGGAAACAAAAACCACGACAGGGGCAATTTGGTCATTTTTCGCGACGGTGTCGGAATGCGCTAAAATTTGACAGGCCGATTGGAAACCAAAATTGCGGCAGGGTCAATTTCGTCATTTTTCGCGACGGTGTCGGAATGGGCTAAAATTTGACAGGTTGATCGGAAGCAAAAATCGCGCTAGGTGCAATTTCGTCAATTTTCCCGACAGTGTCGGAATGGGCTGAAATTTGGCAGGTTGATTGGAAACAAAAATAGCGTCGGGGGCAATTTCGTCATTTTTCGCGACGTTGTCGGAATGGGCTGAAATTTGACAAGTTGATTAGACACAAATCGTGCCGGGGGTAATTTCGTCATATTTTACGACGGTGTCGGAATGGACTAAAATTTGACAGGTTGATCGGAAACGAAAACCGCGTCGGGTGCAATTTTATCATTTTTCGCAACGGTGTCAAAATGGGTTGAAATTTGGCAGGTTGATTGGAAACAAAAATCGCGCCGTGGCAATTTCGTCATTTTTCACGACGGAGTCGGAATGGGCTAAAATTTGACATGTCGATCGGAAACAAAAATCGCGACAGGGCAATTTCGTCATTTTTCGCGGCGGTGTCGGAATGGGCTAAAATTTGACAGGTCGATCGAAAAGCAAAATCGCAACAGGGTCAATTTCGTCATTTTTCGCGACGGTGTCTGAATGGGCTAAAATTTGACAGGTTGATCGGAAGCAAAAATCGCGCAAGGGGCAATTTCGTCAATTTTCCCGACAGTGTCGGAATGGGCTGAAATTTGGCAGGTTGATTGGAAACAAAAATAGCGCCGGGGGCAATTTCGTCATTTTTCCCGACGGTGTCGGAATGGGCTGAAATTCGACAGGTTGATCGGAAACAAAAATCGCGATAGGGGCAATTTCGTCATTTTTCGCGACGGTGTCGGAATGGGCTGAAATTTGGCAGGTTGATTGGAAACAAAAATTGCAACGGGGCAATTTCCTCAATCTTCGCGACGGTGTCGGAATAGGCCGAAATTTGGCAGGCTGATTGGAAACAAAAATCGCGCCGAGGCAATTTCGTCATTTTTCTCGACGGAGTCGGAATGGGCTAAAATTTGACAGGTCGATAGGAAACAAAAACCGCGCCAGGTGCAATATCGTCATTTTTCGCGACTGTTTCGGAATGGGCTAAAATTTGCCAGGTCGATTGGAAACAAAAACCGCGACGGGTGCAATTTCGTCATTTTTCGAGACGGTGTCGGAATGGGCTAAAATTTGACAGGTCGATCGGAAACCAAAATCGCGACAGGGTCAATTTCGTCATTTTTCGCGACGGGGTCGGAATGGGCCAAAATTTGACAGGTTGATCGGAAGCAAAAATCGCGCTAGGGCAATTTCGTCAATTTTCCCGACAGTGTCGGAATGGGCTGAAATTTGGCACGTTGATTAGAAACAAAAATCGCGCGGGGGCAATTTCGTCATTTTTCGGGTCGGTGCCGGAGTGGGCAAAAATTTGACATGTTGATCGGAAACACAAACCGCGCTAGGGGCAATTTTGTCATTTTTCGCGACGGTGTCGGAATGGGCTGAAATTCGCCGGGTTGATTGGAAAGAAAAAACGAGCTAGGGGTAATTTCGTCATTTTTCACGACGGTGTAGGAATGGGTGAAAATTGGCAGGTTGATTGGAAACAAAAGTTGTGTCGGGGACGATTTCGTCATTTTTCGCGACAGTGTTGAAATGGGCTGAAATTTGATAGGTTGATCGGAAACAAAAACCGCGCTAGGGGCAATTTCGTCATTTTTCGCGACGGTGTCGGAATGGGCTGAAATTTGGCAGGTTGATTGTAAACAAAAATCGCGCCGTGGCAATTTCGTCATTTTTCGCGACGGAGTCGGAATGGGCTAAAAGTTGATAGGTCGACCGGAAACAAAAACAGCGCCAGGCGCAATTTCATCATTTTTCGCGACGGTGTCGGAATGGGCTAAAATTTGACAGGTCGATCGGAAACAAAAACCGCGACAGGGGCAATTTCGTCATTTTTTGCGACGGTGTCGGAATGGGCTAAAATTTGACAGGTTGATCGGAAGCAAAAATCGAGCTAGGGCAATTTCTTCAATTTTCCCGACATTGTCAGAATGCGTTGAAATTTGGCAGGTTGATTGGAAACAAAAATCGCGCTCTGGCAATTTCTTAATTTTTTCACGACGGAGTCGGAATGTGCTAAAATTTGACAGGTCGATGGGATATAAAAACCGCGCCAGGTGCAATTTTGTAATTTTTTCACTACGGTGTCGGAATGGGCTAAAATTTGACAGGTCGATCGGAAACAAAAACCGCAACAGGGGCAATTTCGTCATTTTTCGCGACGATGTCGGAATGGGCTAAAATTTGACAGGTCGATCGGAAACCAAAATCGCGACAGGGTCAATTTCGTCATTTTTCGCGACGATGTCGGAATGGGCTAAAATTTGACAGGTCGATCGGAAACAAAATCTGAGATAGGGACAATTTCGTCATTTTTCGCGACGGTGTCGGAATGGGCTAAAATTTGACAGGTTGATCGGAAGCAAAAATCGCGCTAGGGCAATTTCGTCAATTTTCCCGACAGTGTCAGAATGGGTTGAAATTTGGCAGGTTGATTGGAAACAAAAATCGCGCCCTGGCAATTTCGTCATTTTTCACGACGGAGTCGGAATGGGCTAAAATTTGACAGGTCGATGGGATATAAAAATCGCGCCAGGTGTAATTTCATAATTTTTTCGCTACGGTGTCGGAATGGGCTAAAATTTGACAGGTCGATCGGAAACAAAAACCGCGACAGGGGCAATTTCGTCATTTTTCGCGACGGTGTCGGAATGGGCTAAAATTTGACAGGTCGATCGGAAACCAAAATCGCGACAGGGTCAATTTCGTCATTTTTCGCGACGGTGTCGGAATGGGTTAAAATTTGATAGGTCGATCGGAAACAAAAACCGCGATAGGGGCAATTTCGTCATTTTTCGCGATGGTGTCGGAATGGGCTAAAATTTGACAGGCCGATTGGAAACCAAAATCGCAGCAAGGTCAATTTCGTCATTTTTCGCGACGGTGTCGGAATGGGCTAAAATTTGACAGGTTGATCGGAAGCAAAAATCGCGCTAGGGGTAATTTCGTCAATTTTCCCGACAGTGTCGGAATGGGCTGAAATTTGGCAGGTTGATTGGAAACAAAAATAGCGCCGGGGGCAATTTCGTCATTTATCGCGACGGTGTCGGAATGGAATGAAATTTGACAGGTTGATGGGACACAAATCGTGCCGGGGGCAATTTCGTCATATTTCACGACGGTGTCGGAATGGACAAAAATTTGACAGGTCGATCGGAAATGAAAACCCCGCCGGGTGCAATTTTATCATTTTTCGCAACGGTGTCAGAATGGGTTGAAATTTGGCAGGTTGATTGGAAAAAAAAATTGCGCCGTGGCAATTTCGTCATTTTTCACGACGGAGTCGGAATGGGCTAAAATTTGACATGTCGGTCGGAAACAAAAACCGCGACAGGGCAATTTCGTCATTTTTCGCGACGGTGTCGGAATGGGCTAAAATTTGACAGGTCGATCGAAAACCAAAATCGCGACAGGGTCAATTTCATCATTTTTCGCGACGGTGTCGGAATGGGCTAAAATTTGACAGGTTGATCGGAAGCAAAAATCGCGCTAGGGGCAATTTCGTCAATTTTCCAGACAGAGTCGAAATGTTCTGAAATTTGGCACGTTGATTGGAAAAAAAATCGCGCGGGGGCAATTTCGTTATTTTTCGTGACGGTGTCGGAGTGGGCTAAAATTTGACAGGTTGATTGGAAACACAAACCGCGCTAGGGGCAATTTCGTCATTTTTCGCGACGGTGTCGGAATGGGCTGAAATTTGGCAGGTTGATTGGAAACAAAAAATGCGCTAGAGGCAATTTCGTCATTTTTCCCGACGGTGTCGGAATGGGTGAAAATTGGCAGGTTGATTGGAAACAAAAATTACGCCGGGGGTAATTTCGTCAATCTTTCACGATGGTGTCGGAATGGGTTGAAATTTGGCAGGTGGATTGGAAACAGAAATTGCGCCGAGGCAATTGCGTCATTTTTCGCGACGGAGTCGAAATGGGCTAAAATTTGACAGGTCGATCGGAAACAAAAACCACGCCAGGTGCAATTTCGTCATTCTTCGCGATGGTGTCGTAATGGGCTAAAATTTGACAGGTGGATCGAAAACCAAAATCGCGACAGGGTCAATTTTGTCTTTTTTCGCGACGGTGTCGGATTGGGCTAAAATTTGACAGGTTGATCAGAAGCAAAAATCGCGCAAGGGGTATTTTCGTCAATTTTCCCGACAGTGTCGGAATGGGCTGAAATTTGGTAGGTTGATTGGAAACAAAAATAGCGCCGGGGGCAATTTCGTCATTTTTTTCGACGGCGTCGGAATGGGTTGAAATTTGACAGGTTGATCGGAAACAAAAATCGCGATAGGGGCAATTTCGTCATTTTTCGCGACGGTGTCGGAATGGGCTGAAATTTAGCAGGTTGATTGGAAACAAAAATTGCACCGGGGCAATTTCCTCAATCTTCGCGACGGTGTCGGAATAGGTTGAAATTTGGCAGGTTGATTGGAAACAAAAATCGCGCCGAGGCAATTTCGTCATTTTTCTCGACGGAGTCGGAATGGGCTTAAATTTGACAGGTCGATTGGAAACAAAACCGCGCCAAGTGCAATTTCGTCATTTTTCGCGACGGTTTTGAAATGTGCTAAAATTTGACAGGTCGATCGGAAACAAAAACCGCGACAGGGGCAATTTCGTCATTTTTCGCGACGGTGTCGGAATGGGCTAAAATTTGACAGGCCGATCGGAAACTAAAATCGCGACATGGTCAATTTCGTCATTTTTCGCGATGGTGTCGGAATGGGCTAAAATTTAACAGGTTGATCGGAGGCAAAAATCGCGCTTGGGGCAATTTCATCAATTTTTCCGACAGTGTCGGAATGGGCTGAAATTTGGTAGGTTGATTGGAAACAAAAATAGCGCCGGGGGCAATTTCGTCATTTTTCGTGACGTTGACGGAATGGTCTGAAATTTGACAGGTTGATTGGACACAAATCGTGCCAGGGGTAATTTCGTCATATTTCGCGACGGTGTCGGAATGGACTAAAATTTAAGAGGTTGATCGGAAACGAAAATCGCGCCGGGTGCAATTTTGTCATTTTTCTCAACGGTGTCAGAGTGGGTTGAAATTTGGCAGGTTGATTGGAAACAAAAATCGCGCCGTGGCAATTTCGTCATTTTTCGCGACGAAGTCGGAATGGGCTAAAATTTGACAGGTCGATCGGAAACAAAAACCGCGCCAGGTGCAATTTAAATATTTTTCGCGACGGTGTCGGAATGGGCTAAAATTAGACAGGTTGATCGGAAACAAAATCCGCGAAAGGGGCAATTTCGTCATTTTTCACGACGGTGTCGGAATGGGCTAAAATTTGACAGGTCGATCGGAAACCAAAATCGCGACAGGGTCAATTTCGTCATTTTTCAGGACGGTGTCGGAATGGGCTAAAATTTGACAGGTCGATCGGAAGCAAAAATCGCGCTAGGGGAAATTTCGTCAATTTTCTAGACTGTGTCGGAATGAGCTGAAATTTGGTACGTTGATTGGAAACAAAAATCGCGCGGGGGCAATTTCGTAATTTTTCTTGACGGTGTCGGAGTGGGCTAAAATTTGACAGGTTGATCTGAAACACAAACCACGCTAGGGGCAATTTCTTCATTTTTCGCGACGGTGTCGGAATGGGCTGAAATTTGGCAGGTTGATTGGAAACAAAAAACGCGCTAGGGGCAATTTCACCATTTTTCGCGAAGGTGTCAGAATGGGTGAAAATTAGCAGGTTGATTTGAATCAAAAGATGCGTCGGGGGCAATTTCGTCACTTTTCGCGACAGTGTCGTAATGGGCTGAAATTTGGCAGGTTGATCGGTAACAAAAACCGCGCTAGGGGCAATTTCGTCATTTTTCGCGACGGTGTCGGAATGGGCTGAAATTTGGCAGGTTGATCGGAAATGGAAACAAAAATTGTGCCGGGGCAATTTCGTCAATTTTCGTGACGGTGTCGAAATAGGCTAAAAGTTGACAGGTCGATCGGAAACCAAAGCCACGACAGGGTCAATTTCGTCATTTTTCGCGACGTAATCGGAATGGGCTAAAATTTGACAGGTCGATCGGAAACAAAAACCGCGACAGGGGCAATTTCGTCATTTTTCGCGACGGTTTCGGAATGGGCTAAAATTTGACAGGTCGATCGGAAACCAAAATCGCGACAGGGTCAATCTCGTCAATTTTCCCGACGGTGTCGGAATGGGCTAAAATTTGATAGGTCGATCGGAAACAAAAACCGCGATTGGGGCAATTTCGTCATTTTTCGCGACGGTGTCGGAATGGGCTAAAATTTGACAGGCCGATTGGAAACCAAAATCGCGGCAAGGTCAATTTCGTCATTTTTCGCGACGGTGTCGGAATGGGTGAAAATTGGCAGGTTGATTGGAATCAAAAGTTGCGTCAGGGGCAATTTCGTAATTTTTCGCGGCAGTGTCGAAATGGACTG
Organism: Olea europaea var. sylvestris; assembly: GCF_002742605.1. Lineage (NCBI taxonomy): Eukaryota > Viridiplantae > Streptophyta > Magnoliopsida > Lamiales > Oleaceae > Olea > Olea europaea. The sequence goes on from NW_019249920.1 coordinate 34,452, forward strand.
AAATTTGACATGTGGATCGGAAACAAAAGCCGCGCTAGGGGCAATTTCGTCATTTTTCGCGACGGTATCGGAATGGGCAGAAATTTGGTGGGTTGATTGGAAGCAAAAATTACGCCGGGGGTAATTTCGTCAATCTTTCACGATGGTGTCGGAATGGGTTGAAATTTGGCAGGTGGATTGGAAACAGAAATTGCGCCGAGGCAATGGCGTCATTTTTCGCGACGGAGTCGAAATGGGCTAAAATTTGACAGGTCGATCGGAAACAAAAACCGCGCCAGGTGCAATTTCGTCATTCTTCGCGATGGTGTCGTAATGGGCTAAAATTTGACAGGTGGATCGAAAACCAAAATCGCGACAGGGTCAATTTCGTCATTTTTCGCGACGGTGTCGGATTGGGCTAAAATTTGACAGGTTGATCGGAAGCAAAAATCGCGCAAGGGGTAATTTCGTCAATTTTCCCGACAGTGTCAGAATGGGCTGAAATTTGGCAGGTTGATTGGAAACAAAAATAGCGCCGGGGGCAATTTCGTCATTTTTCGCGACGGTGTCGGAATGGGTTGAAATTTGACAGGTTGATCGGAAACAAAAATCGCGATAGGGGCAATTTCGTCATTTTTCGCGACGGTGTCGGAATGGGCTGAAATTTGGCAGTTGATTGGAAACAAAAATTGCACCGGGGCAATTTCCTCAATCTTCACGACGGTGTCGGAATAGGCTGAAATTTGGCAGGTTGATTGGAAACAAAAATCGCGTCGAGGCAATTTCGTCATTTTTCTCGACGGAGTCGGAATGGGCTAAAATCTGACATGTCGATCGGAAACAAAAACCGCGATAGGGGAAATTTCGTCATTTTTCGCGACGGTGTCGGAATGTGCTAAAATTTGACAGGTTGATTGGAAACACAAACCGCGCTAGGGGCAATTTCGTCATTTTCCGCGACGGTGTCGGAATGGGCTAAAATTTGACAGGTCGATCGAAAACCAAAATCGCAACAGGGTCAATTTCGTCATTTTTCGCGATGGTGTCGGAATTGGCTAAAATTTGACAGGTTGATCGGAAGCAAAAATCGCGCCAGGGGCAATTTCGTCAATTTTCCAGACAGTGTCGGAATGGGCTGAAATTTGGCACGTTGATTGGAAAAAAAATCGCGCGGGGGTAATTTTGTAATTTTTCGTGACGGTGTCGAAGTGGGCTAAAATTTGACAGGTTGATTGGAAACACAAACCGCGCTAGGGGCAATTTCGTCATTTTTCGCGACGGTGTCGGAATGGGCTGAAATTTGGTAGGTTGATTGGAAACAAAAAACTCGTTAGGGGCAATTTCGTCATTTTTCGCGACGGTGTCGGAATGGGTAAAAATTGGCAGGTTGATTGGAATCAAAAGTTGCGTCAGGGGCAATTTCGTAATTTTTCGCGGCAGTGTCGAAATGGACTGAAATTTGACATGTGGATCGGAAACAAAAGCCGCGGTAGGGGCAATTTCGTCATTTTTCGCGACGGTATCGGAATGGGCTGAAATTTGGTGGGTTGATTGGAAACAAAAATTATGCCGTGGGTAATTTCGTCAATCTTTCACGATGGTGTCGGAATAGGTTGAAATTTGGCAGGTGGATTGGAAACAGAAATTGCGCCGAGGCAATGGCGTCATTTTTCGCGACGGAGTCGAAATGGGCTAAAATTTGACAGGTCGATCGGAAACAAAAACCGCGCCAGGTGCAATTTCGTCATTCTTCGCGATGGTGTCGTAATGGGCTAAAATTTGACAGGTGGATCGAAAACCAAAATCGCGACAGGGTCAATTTCGTCATTTTTCGCGACGGTGTCGGATTGGGCAAAAATTTGACAGGTTGATCGGAAGCAAAAATCGCGCAAGGGGTAATTTCGTCAATTTTCCCGACAGTGTCGGAATGGGCTGAAATTTGGCAGGTTGATTGGAAACAAAAATAGCGCTGAGGGCAATTTCGACATTTTTCGCGACGGTGTCGGAATGGGCTAAAATTAGACAGGTTGATCGGAAACAAATTCCGCGAAAGGGGCAATTTCGTCATTTTTCACGACGGTGTCGGAATGGGCTAAAATTTGACAGGTCGATCGGAAACCAAAATCGCGATAGGGTCAATTTCGTCATTTTTCACAACGGTGTCGGAATGGGCTAAAATTTGACAGGTCGATCGGAAGCAAAAATCGCGCTAGGGGAAATTTCGTTAATTTTCTAGACTGTGTCGGAATGAGCTAAAATTTGGTACGTTGATTGGAAACAAAAATCGCGCGGGGGCAATTTCGTAATTTTTCTTGACGGTGTCGGAGTGGGCTAAAATTTGACAGGTTGATCGGAAACACAAACCGCGCTATGGGCAATTTCTTCATTTTTCGCGACGGTGTCGGAATGGGTTGAAATTTGGAAGGTTGATTGGAAACAAAAAACGCGCTAGGGGCAATTTCGCCATTTTTCGCGAAGGTGTCGGAATGGGTGAAAATTAGCAGGTTGATTTGAATCAAAAGATGCGTCGGGGGCAATTTCGTCATTTTTCGCGATAGTGTCGTAATGGGCTGAAATTTAGCAGGTTGATCGGAAACAAAAACCGCGCTTGGGGTAATTTCGTCATTTTTCGCGACGGTGTCGGAATGGGCTGAAATTTGGCAGGTTGATCGGAAATGAAAACAAAAATTGTGCCGGGGCAATTTCGTCAATCTTCGCGACGGTATCGGAATGGGCTGAAATTTGGCAGGTGGATTGTAAACAAAAATCGCGTCGAGGTAATTTCGTCATTTTTCGCGACGGAGTCGGAATGTGCTAAAATTTGACAGGTCGATCGGAAACAAAAACCATGCGAGGTGCAATTTCTTCATTTTTCGCGACGGTTTCGGAATGGGCTAAAATTTGACAGGTCGATCGGAAACCAAAGTCGCGACAGGGTCAATTTCGTCATTTTTCGCGACGGAGTCGGCATGGGCTAAAATTTGACAGGTCGATCGGAAACAAAATCCGCGCTAGGTGCAATTTTTTCCTTTTTCGCGACGGTGTCGGAATGGGCTAAAATTTGACAGGTCGATCGGAAACAAAAATCGCGACTGGGGCAATTTCATCATTTTTCGCGACGGTGTCGGAATGGGTGAAAATTGGCATGTTGATTGGAATCAAAAGTTGCGTCGGGGGCAATTTCGTCATTTTTCGCGACAGTGTCGAAATGGGCTGAGATTTGACGGGTTGATCGGAAACAAAAATCGCGCTAGGGGCAATTTTGACATTTTTCGTGAGGGAGTCGGAATGGGCTAAAATTTGACAGGTCGATCGGAAACAAAAATCGCGACAGGGGCAATTTCGTCAATTTTCGTGACGGTGTCGAAATAGGCTACAAGTTGACAGGTCGATCGGAAACCAAAGCCACGACAGGGTCAATTTCGTCATTTTTCGCGACGTAGTCGGAATGGGCTAAAATTTGACAGGTCGATCGGAAAAAAAAACCGCGCCAGGCGCAATTTCGTCATTCTTCGCGATGGTGTCGTAATGGGCTAAAATTTGACAGGTCGATCGGAAACAAAAACCGCGACAGGGGCAATTTCGTCATTTTTCACAACGGTGTCGGAATGGGATAAATTTAACAGGTCGATCGGAAACCAAAATCGCGACAGGGTCAATTTCGTCATTTTTCACGACGGTGTCGGAATGGGCTAAAATTTGACAGGTTGATCGGAAGCAAAAATCGCGCAAGGGGCAATTTCGTCAATTTTCCCGATAGTGCCGGAATGGGCTGAAATTTGACAGGTTGATCGGAAACAAAAACCGCGCTAGGGGCAATTTAGACATTTTTTTCGACGGCGTCGGAATGGGCTGAAATTTTTCAGGTTGATTGGAAACAAAAATTGCGCCGAGGGCAATTTCGTCAATTTTCGCGACGGTGTCGGAATGGGCTGAAATTTGGCAGGTTGATCGGAAACAAAAATCGCGCCAGGTGCAATTTAGTCTTTTTTCGCGACGGTGTCGGAATGGGCTGAAATTTGATAAGTCGATCGGAAACAAAAATCGTGACAGGGGTAATTTCGTCATTTTTCGCGACGGTGTCGGAATGAGCTGAAATTTGACAGGTCGATTGAAATCGCGACAGGGGTAATTTCGTCATTTTTCACGACGGTGTTGGAATGGGTGAAAATTGGCATGTTGATTGGAATCAAAAGTTGCATCGGGGGCAATTTCGTCATTTTTAGCGACAGTGTCGAAATGGGCTGAAATTTGACAGGTTGATCGGAAACAAAAACCGCGCTAGGGGCAATTTCGTCATTTCTCGCGATGGTGTAGAATGGGCTGAAATTTGGTGGGTTGATTGGAAACAAAAATTACGCCGGGGGCAATTTCGTCAATCTTCGCGACGGTGTCGGAATGGGCTGAAATTTTGCAGGTGGATTGGAAACAAAAATTGCGCCGAGGCAATTTCGTCATTTTTTGCGATGGAGTCGGAATGGGCTAAAATTTGATAGGTCGATCGGAAACAAAAATCGCGCCAGGTGCAATTTCGTCATTCCTTGTGACGGTGTCGTAATGGGCTAAAATTTGACCGGTCGATCGATACAAAAACCGCTACAGGGGCAATTTCGTCATTTTTCGCTACGGTATCGGAAGGGCTAAAATTTGACAGGTCGATCGGAAACCAAAATCGCGACAGGGTCAATTTCGTCATTTTTCGCGACGGTGTCGGAAAGGGCTAAAATTTGACAGGTTGATCGGAAGCAAAAATCGCGCAAGGGGCAATTTCATCAATTTTCCCGACAGTGTCGGAATGGGCTGAAATTTGACAGGTTGATCGGAAATAAAAACCGCGCTAGGGGCAATTTCGTCATTTTTCGCGACGGTGTCGGAATGGGCTGAAATTTGGCAGGTTGATTGGAAACAAAAATTGCGCCGAGGGCAATTTTGTCAATTTTCGCGATGGTGTCGGAATGGGCTGAAATTTTGCAGGTTCATCGGAAATAAAAACCGCACCAGGTGCAATTTCATCATTTTTCGCGACGGTGTCGGAATGGGCTGAAATTTGACAGGTCGATCGGAAACAAAACCGCGACAGGGGCAATTTCGTCATTTTTCGTGACGGTGTCGGAATGGGCTAAAATTTAACAGGTCGATCGGAATCCAAAATCGCGACAGGGTCAATTTCGTCATTTTTCGTGACGGTGTCGGAATGGGCTAAAATTTAACAGGTCGATCGGAATCCAAAATCGCGACAGGGTCAATTTCGTCATTTTTCGTGACGGTGTCGGAATGGGCTAAAATTTAACAGGTCGATCGGAATCCAAAATCGCGACAGGGTCAATTTCGTCATTTTTCGTGACGGTGTCGGAATGGGCTAAAATTTAACAGGTCGATCGGAATCCAAAATCGCGACAGGGTCAATTTCGTCATTTTTCGTGACGGTGTCGGAATGGGCTAAAATTTAACAGGTCGATCGGAATCCAAAATCGCGACAGGGTCAATTTCGTCATTTTTCGTGACGGTGTCGGAATGGGCTAAAATTTAACAGGTCGATCGGAATCCAAAATCGCGACAGGGTCAATTTCGTCATTTTTCGTGACGGTGTCGGAATGGGCTAAAATTTAACAGGTCGATCGGAATCCAAAATCGCGACAGGGTCAATTTCGTCATTTTTCGTGACGGTGTCGGAATGGGCTAAAATTTAACAGGTCGATCGGAATCCAAAATCGCGACAGGGTCAATTTCGTCATTTTTCGTGACGGTGTCGGAATGGGCTAAAATTTAACAGGTCGATCGGAATCCAAAATCGCGACAGGGTCAATTTCGTCATTTTTCGTGACGGTGTCGGAATGGGCTAAAATTTAACAGGTCGATCGGAATCCAAAATCGCGACAGGGTCAATTTCGTCATTTTTCGTGACGGTGTCGGAATGGGCTAAAATTTAACAGGTCGATCGGAATCCAAAATCGCGACAGGGTCAATTTCGTCATTTTTCGTGACGGTGTCGGAATGGGCTAAAATTTAACAGGTCGATCGGAATCCAAAATCGCGACAGGGTCAATTTCGTCATTTTTCGTGACGGTGTCGGAATGGGCTAAAATTTAACAGGTCGATCGGAATCCAAAATCGCGACAGGGTCAATTTCGTCATTTTTCGTGACGGTGTCGGAATGGGCTAAAATTTAACAGGTCGATCGGAATCCAAAATCGCGACAGGGTCAATTTCGTCATTTTTCGTGACGGTGTCGGAATGGGCTAAAATTTAACAGGTCGATCGGAATCCAAAATCGCGACAGGGTCAATTTCGTCATTTTTCGTGACGGTGTCGGAATGGGCTAAAATTTAACAGGTCGATCGGAATCCAAAATCGCGACAGGGTCAATTTCGTCATTTTTCGTGACGGTGTCGGAATGGGCTAAAATTTAACAGGTCGATCGGAATCCAAAATCGCGACAGGGTCAATTTCGTCATTTTTCGTGACGGTGTCGGAATGGGCTAAAATTTAACAGGTCGATCGGAATCCAAAATCGCGACAGGGTCAATTTCGTCATTTTTCGTGACGGTGTCGGAATGGGCTAAAATTTAACAGGTCGATCGGAATCCAAAATCGCGACAGGGTCAATTTCGTCATTTTTCGTGACGGTGTCGGAATGGGCTAAAATTTAACAGGTCGATCGGAATCCAAAATCGCGACAGGGTCAATTTCGTCATTTTTCGTGACGGTGTCGGAATGGGCTAAAATTTAACAGGTCGATCGGAATCCAAAATCGCGACAGGGTCAATTTCGTCATTTTTCGTGACGGTGTCGGAATGGGCTAAAATTTAACAGGTCGATCGGAATCCAAAATCGCGACAGGGTCAATTTCGTCATTTTTCGTGACGGTGTCGGAATGGGCTAAAATTTAACAGGTCGATCGGAATCCAAAATCGCGACAGGGTCAATTTCGTCATTTTTCGTGACGGTGTCGGAATGGGCTGAAATATGGCAGGTTGATTGGAATCAAAAGTTGCGTCGGGGGCAATTTCGTCATTTTTCGCGACAGTGTCAAAATGGGCTGAAATTTGACAGGTTGATCGGAAACAAAAACCGCGCTATGGGCAATTTCGTCATTTTTCGCGACGGTGTCCGAATGGGCTGAAATTTGGCTGGTTGATTGGAAACAAAAATTGTGCCGGGGCAATTTTGTCAATCTTCGCGACTGTGTCGGAATGGGCTAAAATTTGGCAGGTTGATTGTAAACAAAAATCGCGCCGAGGCAATTTCGTCATTTTTCGCGACGGAGTCGGAATGGGCTAAAATTTGACTGGTCGATCGGAAACAAAAACCGCGCCAGGTGCAATTTCGTCATTTTTCGCGACGGTGTCGGAATGGGTTAAAATTTGACAGGTCGATCGGAAACAAAAATCGCGACAGGGGCAATTTCGTCATTTTTCGCGACGGTGTCGAAATGGGCTAAAATTTGACCGGACGATAGGAAACCAAAATCGCGACAGGGTCAATTTCGTCATTTTTCGCGACGGTGTCGGAATGGGCTAAAATTTGATTGGTTGATCGGAAGCAAAAATCGCGCTAGGGGCAATTTCGTCAATTTTTCCGACAGTGTCGGAATGGGCTGAAATTTGGCAAGTTGATTGGAAACAAAAATAGCGCCGGGGGCAATTTCGTCATTTTTCGCGACGGTGTCGGAATGGGCTGAAATTTGACAGGTTGATTGGACACAAATCGTGCCGGGGGCAATTTCGTCATATTTCGCGAAGGTGTCGGAATGGACTAAAATTTGACAGGTTGATCGGAAACGAAAACCGCGCTGGATGCAATTTTGTCATTTTTCGCAACAGTTTCAGAATTCGTCGAAAGTTGGCAGGTTGATTGGAAACAAAAATAGCGCCGAGGCAATTTCGTCATTTTTTGCGACGGAGTCGGAATGGGCTAAAATCTGACATGTCGATCGGAAACAAAAACCGCGATAGGGGAAATTTCGTCATTTTTCGCGACGGTGTCGGAACGTGCTAAAATTTGACTGGTTGATTGGAAACACAAACCGCGCTAGGGGCAATTTCGTCATTTTTCGCGACGGTGTCGGAATGGGCTAAAATTTGACAGGTCGATCGAAAAGCAAAATCGCGACAGGGTCAATTTCGTCATTTTTCGCGACGGTGTCGGAATGGGCTAAAATTTGACAGGTTAATCGGAAGCAAAAATCGAGATAGGGGCAATTTCGTCAATTTTCCAGACAGTGTCGGAATTGGCTGAAATTTGGCACGTTGATTGGAAAAAAAATCGCGCGGGGGGTAATTTTTCGTGACGGTGTCGGAGTGGGCCAAAATTTGACAGGTTGATTGGAAACAAACCGCGCTAGGGGTAATTTCGTCATTTTTCGCGACGGTGTCGGAATGGGCTGAAATTTGGCAGGTTGATTGGAAACAAAAAACTCGTTAGGGGCAATTTCGTCATTTTTCGCGACGGTGTCGGAATGGGTGAAAATTGGCAGGTTGATTGGAATCAAAAGTTGCGTCAGGGGCAATTTCGTAATTTTTCGCGGCAGTGTCGAAATGGACTGAAATTTGACATGTGGATCGGAAACAAAAGCCGCGCTAGGGGCAATTTCGTCATTTTTCGCGACGGTATCGGAATGGGCTGAAATTTGGTAGGTTGATTGGAAATAAAAATTACACCGGGGGTAATTTCGTCAATCTTTCACGATGGTGTCGGAATGGGTTGAAATTTGGCAGGTGGATTGGAAACAGAAATTGCGCCGAGGCAATGGCGTCATTTTTCGTGACGGAGTCGTAACGTAATGGGCTAAAATTTGAAAGGTTGATCGGACACAAAAATCGCGCCAGGGGTAATTTCGTCAATTTTCGCGACGGTGTCGGAATGGGCTAAAATTTGACAGGTGGATCGAAAACCAAAATCGCGACAGGGTCAATTTCGTCATTTTTCGCTACGGTGTCGGATTGGGCTAAAATTTGACAGGTTGATCGGAAGCAAAAATCGCGCAAGGGGTAATTTCGTCAATTTTCCCGACAGTGTCGGAATGGGCTGAAATTTGGCAAGTTGATTGGAAACAAAAATAGCGCCGTGGGCAATTTCGTCATTTTTCGCGACGGTGTCGGAATGGGTTGAAATTTGACAGGTTGATCGGAAACAAAAATCGCGATAGGGGCAATTTCGTCATTTTTCGCGACGGTGTCGAAATGGGCTAAAATTTGGCAGGTTGATTGGAAACAAAAATTGCACCGGGGCAATTTCCTCAATCTTCGCGACGGTGTCGGAATAGGCTGAAATTTAGCAGGTTGATTGGAAACAAAAATCGCGCCGAGGCTATTTCGTCATTTTTCTCGACGGAGTCGGAATGGGCTTAAATTTGACAGGTCGATCGGAAACAAAACCGCGCCAAGTGCAATTTCGTCATTTTTCGCGACGATTTCGAAATGGGCTAAAATTTGACAGGTCGATCGGAAACAAAAACCGCGACAGGGGCAATTTCGTCATTTTTCGCGACGGTGTCGGAATGGGCTAAAATTTGACAGGCCGATCGGAAACTAAAATCGCGACAGGGTCAATTTCGTCATTTTTCGCGACGGTGTCGGAATGGGCTAAAATTTGACAGGTTGATCGGAGGCAAAAATCGCGGTTGGGGCAATTTCATCAATTTTTCCGATAGTGTCGGAATGGGCTGAAATTTGGTAGGTTGATTGGAAACAAAAATAGCGCCGGGGGCAATTTCTTCATTTTTCGCGACGGTGTCGGAATGGTCTGAAATTTGACAGGTTGATTGGACAAAAATCGTGCCAGGGGTAATTTCGTCATATTTCGCGACGGTGTCGGAATGGACTAAAATTTGAGAGGTCGATCGGAAACGAAAACCGCGCCGGGTGCAATTTTGTCATTTTTCGCAACGGTGTCAGAATGGGTTGAAATTTGGCAGGTTGATTGGAAACAAAAATCGCGCCGTGGCAATTTCGTCATTTTTCGCGACGAAGTCGGAATGGGCTAAAATTTGATAGGTCGATCGGAAACAAAAACCGCGCCAGGTGCAATTTCGACATTTTTCGCGACGGTGTCGGATTGGGCTAAAATTAGACAGGTTGATCGGAAACAAAATCCGCGAAAGGGGCAATTTCGTCATTTTTCACGACGGTGTCGGAATGGGCTAAAATTTGACAGGTCGATCGGAAACCAAAATCGCGACAGGGTCAATTTCGTCATTTTTCAGGACGGTGTCGGAATGGGCTAAAATTTGACAGGTCGATCGGAAGCAAAAATCGCGCTAGGGGAAATTTCGTCAATTTTCTAGACTGTGTCGGAATGAGCTGAAATTTGGTACGTTGATTGGAAACAAAAATCGCGCGGGGGCAATTTCGTAATTTTTCTTGACGGTGTCGGAGTGGGCTAAAATTTGACAGGTTGATCTGAAACACAAACCACGCTAGGGGCAATTTCTTCATTTTTCCCGACGGTGTCGGAATGGGCTGAAATTTGGCAGGTTGATTGGAAACAAAAAACGCGCTAGGGGCAATTTCGCCATTTTTCGCGAAGGTGTCAGAATGGGTGAAAATTAGCAGGTTGATTTGAATCAAAAGATGCGTCGGGGGCAATTTCGTCACTTTTCGCGACAGTGTCGTAATGGGCTAAAATTTGGCAGGTTGATCGGAAACAAAAACCGCGCTAGGGGCAATTTCGTCATTTTTCGCGACGGTGTCGGAATGGGCTGAAATTTGGCAGGTTGATCGGAAATGGAAACAAAAATTGTGCCGGGGCAATTTCGTCAATCTTCGCGACGGTGTCGGAATGGGCTGAAATTTGGCAGGTGGATTGTAAACAAAAATCGCGCCGAGGTAATTTCGTCATTTTTCGCGACGGAGTCGGAATGGGCTAAAATTTGACAGGTCGATCGGAAACAAAAACCATGCGAGGTGCAATTTCTTCATTTTTCGCGACGGTTTCGGAATGGGCTAAAATTTGACAGGTCGATCAGAAACAAAATCCGCGCTAGGTGCAATTTTGTCCTTTTTCGCGACGGTGTCGGAATGGGCTAAAATTTGACAGGTCGATCGGAAACAAAAACCACGACAGGGGTAACTTCATCATTTTTCGCGACGGTGTCGGAATGGGTGAAAATTGGCATGTTGATTGGAATCAAAAGTTGCGTCGGGGGCAATTTCGTCATTTGTCGCGACAGTGTCAAAATGGGCAGAAATTTGACGGGTTGATCGGAAAAAAAAACCGCGCTAGGGGTAATTTCGACATTTTTCGTGAGGGAGTCGGAATGGGCTAAAATTTGACAGGTCGATCGGAAACAAAAATCGCGACAGGGGCAATTTCGTCAATTTTCGTGACAAGTCGAAATAGTTTAAAAGTTGACAGGTCGATCGGAAACCAAAGCCACGACAGGGTCAATTTCGTCATTTTTCGCGATGTAGTCGGAATGGGCAAAAATTTGACAGGTCGATCGGAAACAAAAACCGCGCCAGGTGCAATTTCGTCATTCTTCGCGATGGAGTCGTAATGGGCTAAAATTTGACAGCCTGATCGGAAACGGGCTGAAATTTGACAGGTTGATCGGAAGCAAAAATCGCGCAAGGGGCAATTTCGTCAATTTTCGTGACGGTGTCGAAATGCGCTAAAATTTGAACAAGTCGATTGGAAACAAAGGAAACAAAAATCGCGCCGGGGGCAGTTTCGTCATTTTACGCGACGGTGTCGGAATGGGCAAAAATTTGACCGGTTGATCGGAAATAAAAATCGCGCCGGGGGCAGTTTCGTCATTTTACGCGACGGTGTCGGAATGGGCAAAAATTTGACCGGTTGATCGGAAATAAAAATCGCGCCGGGGGCAGTTTCGTCATTTTACGCGACGGTGTCGGAATGGGCTAAAATTTGACAGGTCGATCGGAAACAAAAATCGCGACAGGGGCAATTTCGTCAATTTTCGTGACGGTGTCAAAATAGTTTAAAAGTGGACAGGTCGATCGGAAACCAAAGCCACGACCGGGTCAATTTCGTCATTTTTCGCGACGTAGTCGGAATGGGCAAAAATTTGACCGGTCGATCGGAAACAAAAACCGCGCCAGGTGCAATTTCGTCATTCTTCGCGATAAAATTTGACAGGTCGATCGAAAACAAAAACCGCGACAGGGGCAATTTCGTCATTTTTCACAACGGTGTCGGAATGGGCTAAAATTTGATAGGTCGATCGGAAACCAAAATCGCGACAGGGTCAATTTCGTCATTTTTCACGACGGTGTCGGAATGGGCTAAAATTTGACAGGTTGATCGGAAGCAAAAATCGCGCAAGGGGCAATTTCGTCAATTTTCCCGACAGTGTCGGAATGGGCTGAAATTTGACAGGTTGATCGGAAACAAAAATCGCGCTAGGGGCAATTTCGACATTTTTTTCGACGGCGTCGGAATGGGCTGAAATTTGTCAGGTTGATTGGAAACAAAAATTGCGCCGAGGGCAATTCGTCAATTTTCGCGACGGTGTCGGAATGGGCTGAAATTTGGCAGGTTGATCGGAAACAAAAATCGCGCCAAGTGCAATTTCGTCGTTTTTCGCGACGGTGTCGGAATGGGCTGAAATTTGATAAGTCGATCGGAAACAATAACCGTGACAGGGGTAATTTCGTCATTTTTCGCGACGGTGTCGGAATGAGCTGAAATTTAACAGATCGATTGAAATCGCGACAGGGGTAATTTCGTCATTTTTCACGACGGTGTCGGAATGGGTGAAAATTGGCATGTTGATTGGAATCAAAAGTTGCATCGGGGGCAATTTCGTCATTTTTAGCGACAGTGTCGAAATGGGCTGAAATTTGACAGGTCGATCGGAAACAAAAATCGCGACAGGGGGCAATTTCATCATTTTTCGCGACGGTGTCGGAATGGGCTAAAATTTGACAGGACGATCGGAAACCAAAATCGCGACAGGGTCAATTTTGTCATTTTCGCGACGGTGTCTGATGGGATAAAATTTGATAGGTTGATCGGAAGCAAAAATCGCGCTAGGGGTAATTTCGTCAATTTTCACGACAGTTTCGGAATGGGCTGACAGTGTCAAAATGGGCAGAAATTTGGCAGGTTGATTGGAAACAAAAATCGTGCCGGGGGCAATTTCGTCATATTTCGCGACGGTGTTCGAGTGGGCTAAAATTTGACAGGTCGATCGGAAACCAAAATCGCGACAGGGTCAATTTCGTCATTTTTCGCGACGGTGTCGAAATGGGCAGAAATTTGGCAGGTTGATTGGAAACAAAAATCGTGCCGGGGGCAATTTCGTCATATTTCGCGACGGTGTTCGAGTGGGCTAAAATTTGACAGGTCGATCGGAAACCAAAATCGCGACAGGGTCAATTTCGTCATTTTTCGCGACGGTGTCGAAATGGGCAGAAATTTGGCAGGTTGATTGGAAACAAAAATCGTGCCGGGGGCAATTTCGTCATATTTCGCGACGGTGTTCGAGTGGGCTAAAATTTGACAGGTCGATCGGAAACCAAAATCGCGACAGGGTCAATTTCGTCATTTTTCGCGACGGTGTCGGAATGGGCTGAAATTTGGCAGGTTCATCGGAAACAAAAATCGCACCAGGTGCAATTTCATCATTTTTCGCGACGGTGTCGGAATGGGCTGAAATTTGACAGGTCGATCGGAAAAAAAATCGTGACAGGGGTAATTTCGTCATTTCTCAAGACGGTGTCGGAGTGGGCTAAAATTTGACAGGTCGATCGAAATCGCGACAGGGGTAATTTCGTCATTTTTCACGACGGTGTCGGAATGGGCTAAAATTTGACAGGTCGATCGGAATCCAAAATCGCGACAGGGTCAATTTCGTCATTTTTCGTGACGGTGTCGGAATGGGTTAAAGTTTGACAGGTTGATCGGAAGCAAAAATCGCTCTAGGGGCAATTTCGTTAATTTTCACAACAGTGTCGGAATGGGCTGAAATTTAGCTGGTTGATTCGAAACAAAAATAGCGTCGGGGGCAACTTCGTCATTTTTCGCGACGGTGTCGGAATGGGCAGAAATTTGGCAGGTTGATTGGACATAAAAGTCGTGCCGGGGGCAATTTCGTCATATTTCGCGACGGTGTTCGAGTGGGCTAAAATTTGACAGCCTGATCGGAAACAAAAATCGCCAGGGGCAATTTCGTCATTTTTCGCAACGGTGTCGGAATGGGTTGAAATTTGGCAAGTTGATTGGAAACAAAAGTCGCGCCGAGGCCATTTAACATTTTTCGCGACGGAGTCGGAATGGGCTAAAATTTGACAGGTCGATCGGAAAGAAAAACCGCGACTGGTTGATTGGAAACAAAAATAGCGCCGGGGGCAATTTCGTCATTTTTCGCGACGGTGTCGAAATGGGCAGAAATTTGGCAGGTTGATTGGACACAAATCGTGCTAGGGGCAATTTCGTCATTTTTCGCAACGGTTTCAAAATGGGTCGAAATTTGGCAGGTTGATTGGAAACAAAAATAGCGCCGAGGCAATTTCGTAATTTTTCGCGACGGAGTCGGAATGGGCTAAAATCTGACATGTCGATCGTAAACAAAAACCGCGATAGGGGAAATTTCGTCATTTTTCGCGACGGTGTCGGAATGTGCTAAAATTTGACAGGTCGATCAGAAACTAAAATCGCGACAGGGTCAATTTCGTCATTTTTCGCGACGGTGTCGGAATGGGCTAAAATTTGACAGGTTGATCGGAAGCAAAAATCGCGCTAGGGGCAATTTCGTCAATTTTCCCGACAGTGTCGGAATGGGCTGAAATTTGGCACGTTGATTGGAAACAAAAATCGCGCGGGGGCAATTTCTTCATTTTTCGTGACGGTGTCGGAGTGGGCTAAAATTTGATAGGTTGATCGGAAACACAAACCGCGCTAAGGGCAATTTCGTCATTTTTCGCGACAGTGTCGAAATGGGCTGAAATTTGACAGGTTGATCGAAAAGAAAAACCGCGCTAGGGGCAATTTCGTCATTTTCCGCGACGGTGTCGGAATGGGCTGAAATTTGGCTGGTTGATTGGATACAAAAATTGTGCCGGGGCAATTTCGTCAATCTTCGCGACGGTGTCGGAATGGGCTGAAATTTGGCAGGTTGATTGTAAACAAAAAAACCAAAATCGCGACAGGGTCAGTTTCGTCTTTTTTTGCGACGTTGTCGGAATGGGCTGATATTTGGCAGGTAGATTGGACACAAAAATCGTGCCGAGGGCAATATCGTCATATTTTGCGACGGTGTCGGAATGGGCTAAAATTTAACAGGTCGATCGGAATCCAAAATCGCGACAGGGTCAATTTCGTCATTTTTCGTGACGGTGTCGGAATGGGTTAAAGTTTGACAGGTTGATCGGAAGCAAAAATCGCTCTAGGGGCAATTTCGTTAATTTTCACAACAGTGTCGGAATGGGCTGAAATTTAGCTGGTTGATTCGAAACAAAAATAGCGTCGGGGGCAACTTCGTCATTTTTCGCGACGGTGTCGGAATGGGCAGAAATTTGGCAGGTTGATTGGACATAAAAGTCGTGCCGGGGGCAATTTCGTCATATTTCGCGACGGTGTTCGAGTGGGCTAAAATTTGACAGGCTGATCGGAAACAAAAATCGCCAGGGGCAATTTCGTCATTTTTCGCAACGGTGTCGGAATGGGTTGAAATTTGGCAAGTTGATTGGAAACAAAAGTCGCGCCGAGGCCATTTAACATTTTTCGCGATGGAGTCGGAATGGGCTAAAATTTGACAGGTCGATCGGAAAGAAAAACCGCGACTGGTTGATTGGAAACAAAAATAGCGCCGGGGGCAATTTCGTCATTTTTCGCGACGGTGTCGAAATGGGCAGAAATTTGGCAGGTTGATTGGACACAAAAATCGTGCCGGGGCAATTTCGTCATATTTCGCGACGGTGTCGGAATGGGCTAAAATTTGACAGGCTGATCGTAAACAAAAATCGCCAGGGGAAATTTCGTCATTTTTCGCAACGGTGTCGGAATGGGTTGAAATTTGGCAGGTTGATTGGAAACAAAAATCGTGCCGAGGCAATTTCGATATTTTTCACGACGGAGTCGGAATGGGCTAAAATTTGACAGGTCGATCGAAAACAAAAACCGCGACAGGGGCAATTTCGTCATTTTTCGCGACGGTGTCGGAATAGGCTAAAATTTGACAGGTCGATCGAAAACCAAAGTTGCGACAGTGTCAATTTCGTCATTTTTCGCGACGGAGTCGGAATGGGTTAAAATTTGACAGGTCGATCGGAAACAAAAATCGCGCCAGGTGCACTTTCGTCATTTTTCACGACGATGTCGGAATGGGCTAAAATTTGACAGGTCGATCGGAAACAAAAATCGCGATAGGGGCAATTTCGTCATTTTTCGTGACGTTGTCGGAAGATGCTAAAATTTGACAGGTCGATCGGAAACCGAAGTCGCGGCAGGGTCAATTTCGTCTTTTTTCGCGACGGTGTCGGAATGGGCTGAAATTTGGCAGGTTGATTGGACACAAAAATCGTGCCGGGGGCAATATCGTCATATTTCAAGACGGTGTCGGAATGGGCCAAAATTTGACAGGTTGATCGGAAACAAAAATCGCGCCGGGTGCAATTTCGTCATTTTTCGCAACGGTGTTGGAATGGGCTGAAATTTGGCACGTTGATTGGAAACAAAAATCGCTCTGGGCCAATTTCATCATTTTTCGTGACGGTGTCGGAGTGGGCTGAAATTTGACAGGCTGATCGGAAACACAAACCGCGCTAGGTGCAATTTCGTCATTTTTCGCAACGGTGTCGAATTGGTTGAAAATTGGCAGGTTGATTGGAATCAAAAGTTGCGTCGAGGGCAATTTAGTCATTTTTCGCGACAGTGTCGGAATGGGCTGAAATTTGACAGGTTGAACGGAAACAAAAATCGGGATAGGGGCAATTTCGTCATTTTTCACGACGGTGTCAGAATGGGCTGAAATTTGGCAGGTTGATTGGAAACAAAAATTGCGCCGGGGCAATTTCCACAACCTTCGCGACGGTGTCGGAATGGGCTGAAATTTGGCAGGTTGATTGGAAACAAAAATCGCGCCGAGGCAATTTCATCGTTTTTCTCGACGGAGTCGAAATGGGCTAAAATTTGACAGGTCGATCGGAAACAAAAATCGTGCCAGGTGCAATTTCGTCATTCCTCGCGACGGTGTCGTAATGGGCTAAAATTTGACAGGTCGATCGGAAACAAAAATCGTGACAGGGGCAATTTCGTCATTTTTCGCGACGGTGTCGAAATGGGCTAAAATTTGATCGGTCGATCGGAAACCAAAATCGCGACAGGGTCAATTTCGTCATTTTTCGCGACGGTGTCGGAATGGGCTAAAATTTGATAGGTTGATCGAAAGCAAAAATCACGAAAGGGGCAATTTCGTCAATTTTCCTGACAGTGTCGGAATGGGCTAAAATTTGACCGGTCGATCGGAAACTAAAATCGTGACAGGGTCAATTTCGTCATTTTTCGCGACGGTGTCGGAATGGGCTAAAGTTTGACAAGTTGATCGGAAGCAAAAATCGCGCTAAGGGCAATTTCGTTAATTTTCACAACAGTGTCGGAATGGGCTGAAATTTGGCTGGTTGATTGGAAACAAAAATAGCGCCGGGGGCAAATTCGTCATTTTTCGCGACGGTGTCGGAATGGGCAGAAATTTGGCAGGTTGATTGGACATAAAAGTCGTGCCGGGGGCAATTTCGTCATTTTTCGCGACGGTGTCGGAATGGGCAGAAATTTGGCAGGTTGATTGGACATAAAAGTCGTGCCGGGGGCAATTTCGTCATATTTCGCGACGGTGTTCGAGTGGGCTAAAATTTGACAGGCTGATCGGAAATAAAAATCGCCAGGGGCAATTTCGTCATTTTTCGCAACGGTGTCGGAATGGGTTGAAATTTGGCAGGTTGATTGGAAACAAAAATCGCGCCGAGGCAATTTCGACCTTTTTCGCGACGGAGTCGGAATGGGCTAAAATTTGAGAGGTCGACCGGAAACAAAAATTGCGACAGGGGCAATTTCGTCATTTTTCGTGACGGTGTCAGAGTAGGCTAAAATTTGATAGGTCGATCGGAAACCAAAGTCGCGACAGGGTCAGTTTCGTCTTTTTTTGCGACGTTGTCGGAATGGGCTGATATTTGGCAGGTAGATTGGACACAAAAATCGTGCCGAGGGCAATATCGTCATATTTTGCGACGGTGTCGGAATGCGCTAAAATTTGACAGGTTGATCGGAAACGAAAACCGCATCGGGTGCAATTTCGTCATTTTTCGCAACGGTGTTGGAATGGGCTGAAATTTGGCACGTTGATTGGAAACAAAAATCGCGCTGGGCCAATTTCGTCATTTTTCGTGACGGTGTCGGAGTGGGCTAAATTTGACAGGTTGATCGGAAACACAAACCGTGCTAGGGGCAATTTCGTCATTTTTCGCGACGGTGTCGGAATCGATTGAAATTTGGCAGGTTGATTGGAAACAAAAAACGCGCTAGGGGCAATTTCGTCATTTTTCGCGAGGGTGTCGGATTGGATTAAAATTGGCAGGTTGATTGGAATCAAAAGTTGCGTCGGGGGCAATTTCGTCATTTTTCGCGACAGTGTTGGAATGGGCTGAAATTTGGCAGGTTGATTGGAAACAAAAATTTCGCCGGGGCAATTTCCTCAATCTTCGCGACGGTGTCGAAATGGACTGAAATTTGGCAGGTTGATTGGAAACAAAAATCGCGCCGAGGCAATTTCGTCATTTTTCCTGACGGAGTCGAAATGGGCGTAAATTTGACAGGTCGTTCGGAAACAAAAATCGCGCCAGGTGCAATTTCGTCATTTTTCAAGATGGTGTCGGAATGGGCTAAAATTTGACCGGTTGATCGGAAACAAAAACCGCGACAAGGGTAATTTCGTCATTTTTCGCGACGGTGTCGGAATGGACTAAAATTTGACCGGTTGATCGGAAACAAAAACCGCGACAAGGGTAATTTCGTCATTTTTCGCGACGGTGTCGGAATGGTCTAAAATTTGACAGGTCGATCGGAAACCAAAATCGCGACAGAGTAAATTTCGTCATTTTTCGCGACGGTGTCGGAATGGGCTGAAATTTGGCACGTTGATTGGAAACAAAAATCGCGCGGGGGCAATTTCGTCATTTTTCGTGACGGTGTCGGAGTGGGCTAAAATTTGATAGGTTGATCGGAAACACAAACCGCGCTAAGGGCAATTTCGTCATTTTTCGCGACGGTGTCGGAATGGGTGAAAATTGGCAGGTTGATTGGAATCAAAAGTTGCGTCGGGGGTAATTTCGTCATTTTTCGCGACAGTGTCAAAATGGGCTGAAATTTGACAGGTTGATCGGAAACAAAAACCGCGCTAGGGGCAATTTCGTCATTTTTCGCGACGGTGTCGGAATGGGCTGAAATTTGGCTGGTTGATTGGAAACAAAAATGGTGCCTGGGCAATTTGGTCAATCTTCGCGACGGTGTCGGAATGGGCTAAAATTTGGCAGGTTGATTGTAAACAAAAATCACTCCGAGGCAATTTCGTCATTTTTCGCGACGGAGTCGGAATGGGCTAAAATTTGACAGGTCGATCGGAAACAAAAACCGCGCCAGGTGCAATTTCGTCATTTTTCGCGACGGTGTCGGAATGGGTTAAAATTTGACAGGTCGATCAGAAACAAAAATCGCGACAGGGGCAATTTCGTCAGTTTTCGCGACGGTGTCGAAATGGGCTAAAATTTGACCGGACGATAGGAAACCAAAATCGCCACAGGGTCAATTTCGTCATTTTTCGCGACGGTGTCGGAATGGGCTAAAAATTGATAGGTTGATCGGAAGCAAAAATCGAGCTAGGGGCAATTTCATCAATTTTTCCGACAGTGTCGGAATGGGCTGAAATTTGACAGGTTGATTGGAAACAAAAATATAGCCGGGGGCAATTTCGTCATTTTTCGCGACGGTGTCGGAATGGGCTGAAATTTGACAGGTTGATTGGACACAAATCGTGCCGGGGCAATTTCGTCAATCTTCGCGACGGTGTCGGAATGGACTAAAATTTGACAGGTTGATTGGACACAAATCGTGCCGGGGCAATTTCGTCAATCTTCGCGACGGTGTCGGAATGGACTAAAATTTGACAGGTTGATTGGACACAAATCGTGCCGGGGCAATTTCGTCAATCTTCGCGACGGTGTCGGAATGGACTAAAATTTGACAGGTTGATTGGACACAAATCGTGCCGGGGCAATTTCGTCAATCTTCGCGACGGTGTCGGAATGGACTAAAATTTGACAGGTTGATTGGACACAAATCGTGCCGGGGCAATTTCGTCAATCTTCGCGACGGTGTCGGAATGGACTAAAATTTGACAGGTTGATTGGACACAAATCGTGCCGGGGCAATTTCGTCAATCTTCGCGACGGTGTCGGAATGGACTAAAATTTGACAGGTTGATTGGAAACAAAAATCGCGCCGGGGGCAATTTCGTCATTTTTCGCGACAGTGTCGAAATGGGCTGAAATTTGACAGGTTGATCGAAAAGAAAAACCGCGCTAGGGGCAATTTCGTCATTTTTCGCGACGGTGTCGGAATGGGCTGAAATTTGGCTGTTGATTGGATACAAAAATTGTGCCGGGGCAATTTCGTCAATCTTCGCGACGGTGTCGGAATGGGCTGAAATTTGGCAGGTTGATTGTAAACAAAAATCGCGCCGAGGCAATTTCGTCATTTTTCGCAACAGAGTCGGAATGGGCTAAAATTTGACAGGTCGATCGGAAACAAAAACCACGCCAGGTGCAATTTCGTCATTTTACGCGACGGTATCGGAATGGGCTAAAATTTGACAGGTTGATCGGAAACAAAAATCGCGACAGGGGGCAATTTCGTCATTTTTCGCGACGGTGTCGGAATGGGCTAAAATTTGACAGGACGATCGGAAACCAAAATCGCGACAGGGTCAATTTCGTCATTTTCGCGACGGTGTCGGAATGGGCTAAAATTTGATAGGTTGATCGGAAGCAAAAATTGCGCTAGGGGTAATTTCGTCAATTTTCACGACAGTTTCGGAATGGGCTGAAATTTGGCAGGTTGATTGGAAACAAAAATAGCGCCGGGGGCAATTTCGTCATTTTTCGCGACGGTGTCGGAATAGGCTGAAATTTGGCAGGTTGATTGGATACAAAAATCGTGCCGGGGGCAATTTCGTCATTTTTAGCGACGGTGTCGGAATGGGCAAAAATTTGACAGGTTGATCAGAAACAAAAACCGCGTCGAGGGCAATTTCGTCATTTTTAACGACGGTGTCGGAATGGGCTGAAATTTGGCATGTTGATTGGAAACAAAAATCGTGCCTGGGCAATTTCGTCTTTTTTTGCGACGGTGTCGGAATGGGCTAAAATTTGACAGGTCGATCGGAAACAAAAACCGCGCCAGGTGCAATTTCGTCATTTTTCGCGACGGTGTCGGAATGGGCTAAAATTTGATAGGTCGATCGGAATCCAAAACCGCGCCAGGGGTAATTTCGTCATTTTTCGCGACGGTGTCGGAATGGGCTAAAATTTGATAGGTCGATCGGAATCCAAAACCGCGCCAGGGGTAATTTCCTCATTTTTCGCGACGGAGTCGGAATGGGCTAAAATTTGACAGGTTGATCGGAAGCAAAAATTGCGTTATGGGCAATTTCGTCAATTTTCGCGACAGTGTCGGAATGTGCTGAAATTTGGCAAGTTGATTGGAAACAAAAATAGGGTGGGGGCGATTTCGTCATTTTTCGCGACGGTGTCGGATTGAGCTGAAATTTGGCAGGTTGACTGGAAACAAAAGTCTCGCCAGGGGCGATTTCGTCATTTTTCGCGACGGTGTCGGAGTGGGCTAAAGTTTGACAAGTTGATTGGAAACAAAAATCGCCAGGGACAATTTCGTCATTGCTCACGACGGTGTCGGAATGGGCCAAAATTTGACAGGTTAATCGGAAACAAAAACCGCGCCAGGGGTAATTTCTTCATTTTTCGCGACGGTGTCGGAATGGGCTGAAATATGGCAGATTGATTGGAAACAAAAATTCTGTCGGGGCAATTTCGTAATTTTTCGCGACGGTGTTGGAATGGGCTGAAATTTGGAAGGTTGATTGGATACAAAAATCGTGCCGGGGGCAATTTCGTCATTTTTAGCGACGGTGTCGGAATGGGCAAAAATTTGACAGGTTGATCGGAAACAAAAATCGCGTCAGGGGCTATTTCGTCATTTTTAACGACGGTGTCGGAATGGGCTGAAATTTGGCATGTTGATTGGAAACAAAAATCGTGCCGGGGCAATTTCGTCTTTTTTTGCGACGGTGTCGGAATGGGCTAAAATTTGACAGGTCGATCGGAAACCAAAGTCGCGACAGGGTCAATTTCGTCATTTTTCGCGACAGAGTCGAAATGGGCTAAAATTTGACAGGTCGATCGGAAACAAAATCCGCGCTAGGTGCAATTTTGTCCTTTTTCGCGACGGTGTCGGAATGGGCTAAAATTTGACAGGTCGATCGGAAACAAAAACCACGACAGGGGTAACTTCATCATTTTTCGCGACGGTGTCGGAATGGGTGAAAATTGGCATGTTGATTGGAATCAAAAGTTGCGTCGGGGGCAATTTCGTCATTTGTCGCGACAGTGTCGAAATGGGAAGAAATTTGACGGGTTGATCGGAAAAAAAAACCGCGCTAGGGGCAATTTCGACATTTTTCGTGAGGGACTCGGAATGGGCTAAAATTTGACAGGTCGATCGGAAACAAAAATCGCGACAGGGGCAATTTCGTCAATTTTCGTGACGGTGTCG
>NW_019249921.1:0-1324 GCF_002742605.1 Olea europaea var. sylvestris
TCCGATCAAACTGTCAAATTTTAGCCCATTCCGACACAGTCGAGAAAAATGAAGAAATTCTCCCCGGCGCGATTTTTGTTTCAAATCAAATTGCCAAATTTCAGCCAATTCCGACACAGTCGAGAAAAATGACGAAATTGCCCCCGGCGCGATTTTTGTATCCGATCAACCAGTCAAAATTTAGCCAATTCCGACACAGTCGCGAAAAATGACGAAATTACACCCGGCGCGATTTTTGTTCCCGATCAACCTGTCAAATTTGAGCCCATTTCGACACAATCGAGAAAAATTACGAAATTGCCCCGGCGCGATTTTTATCTTAGATCAAACTGCCAAATTTCAGCCAATTTCGACACAGTCGAGAAAAATGACGAAATTGCCCCCGGCCTGGTTTTTGTTCCCGATAAACTTGTCAAATTTGAGCCCATTCCGACACAGTCGAGAAAAATGACGAAATTGCCGCCGGCGTGATTTTTATTTCCGATCAAACTTTCAAATTTCAGCTAATTCCAACACAGTCGAGAAAAATGACGAAATTGCCCCCGACGCAGTTTTTGCATCCGATCAACCAGTCAAATTTTAGCCAATTCCGACAGAGTCGAGAAAAATGACGAAATTACACCCGGCGCGGTTTTTGTTCACGATCAACCTGTCAAATTTGAGCTCATTCCGACACAGTCGAGAAAAATGACGAAATACCCGTCGGCGCGATTTTTATTTCCGATCAAACTGCTAAATTTCTGCCAATTCCGACACAATCGCGAAAAATGACGAAATACCCGTCGGCGCGATTTTTATTTCCGATCAAACTGCTAAATTTCTGCCAATTCCGACACAATCGCGAAAAATGACGAAATACCCGTCGGCGCGATTTTTATTTCCGATCAAACTGCTAAATTTCTGCCAATTCCGACACAATCGCGAAAAATGACGAAATACCCGTCGGCGCGATTTTTATTTCCGATCAAACTGCTAAATTTCTGCCAATTCCGACACAATCGCGAAAAATGACGAAATACCCGTCGGCGCGATTTTTATTTCCGATCAAACTGCTAAATTTCTGCCAATTCCGACACAATCGCGAAAAATGACGAAATACCCGTCGGCGCGATTTTTATTTCCGATCAAACTGCTAAATTTCTGCCAATTCCGACACAGTCGAGAAAAATGACGAAATTACCCCCGGCGAGGTTTTTGTTCCCAATAAACATGTCAAATTTGAGCCCATTCATACACACACAAGAAAAATGACGAAATTGCCGCCGGCGCGATTTTTATTTCCGATCAAACTTCCAAATTTCAGCCAATTCCAACACAGTCGAGA
>NW_019249922.1:0-1324 GCF_002742605.1 Olea europaea var. sylvestris
CGTTTTCGGGGAAAACTAAAAATCGTTTTGAAAATAAAAATGCAAACCAACCACTACCTTATTTTTTTCTTCTCAAAAGTCATGTCAAACAGTTTTATACTTTCATATGATTGTCCACACATATTAAAAGATAATTTCTTAATCTCAAAATTAACTTTTGATTTTTTCAAAAGTCTTGTCAAATCGACTCGAAATCTTGTATAATCATGATCAAAGATGCATATTTTTCTCTTTCAGTCATAATTTTTTCCTAGGTTCAATTAACCTTGTGATCACACTATTTTGGTATTTAAAATGTAAATATGAAAAACAAGGTCATGTGCTATTCACATTACTTTTGTTTTGAAGTTTGAGTTATTATTGCTTGTAGCAGTTTGTTAATTAATTTCCTTTTTGGATGTGTAGACTTTAGCTTCGAATGGGTCATGAACCTTATTCTAAGGTGTTTTTTAAATTCTTATTCCGGTATTTTTATCCACACAACTCTTTTTTTTTCTTTTTTTTTTAATTACAGTTGAACACATAAACACATTGAGCTCCCATTTGATTTAGACAAAAATAATATTTTAATAAAAGTTGATGGAATGTCACTTATGATTGAAAAATTGTAAATTTCAATAAAATTTGTAATTAAAATTAATTATTAATTTTAACTTTTTAACTGAACCAAACCTGACTTGTTAATAAATTTGGTCACACACGTCTCTTTATTTCTATATACATGTAACAATTACCCTGCTCTGCACCGTCCGCCCTCAGTCCTTGAAAATGAAGAAAATGAGAAGGCCAAAACGAAATGGAGTAACCCAGTGTCCACCTTTGCTTCTGTATACTTTAGATTGAAAATGACAGCATATGCCCAAAAAACAAAAAAAGAAAAGAAAAAGAATTGCCAAGTGTTGCAATCCAATTGGAACTCCATACCCAAATGGATATAAAAGGGGACCAATTACACCAGAGCAGCAACCCCTCATTCCTTTCGTCAAAGAAGAGAAGAAGGAAATTTGCTGACTTGCTCAACACACAGCCACACCACATCTCCACCCAATATCCCACATCAAAATTCTCCTTATTCTCACACAGACACACACTAAAATTCCCGTTTTTAAGCAAAAAAAACTCACCTGGTACCAAGTGTTTGTTTCTTCATGGACAACAGCCTCCAGCAGCCCACAAAACAATCTCGATTCAAGCGGATATGCGTTTTCTGCGGCAGCAGCCCCGGCAAGAACCCTAGCTATCAGATTGCTGCTCTACAGCTCGGAAAACAACTGGTGATCCTTTTCTTTTCTTCATATTTGCATTATTTATTTATTTATTTATT
>NW_019249923.1:0-1324 GCF_002742605.1 Olea europaea var. sylvestris
AGAATTCTATCCACTTAATTTTTAAAAAATGTTGAACCCCAATCTTGAGGGTCCTTATCGCCCCACCCCGTCTCTAGAGTTTTATGAGGGAGGTAAATCACGGGATGTGCTCCAACAGGCTAGGGAACAAGAGCTGCCTGTATACTGCGCCTACAAGGAGTCTAATTTCATGTTTCAGGAATCGAACCCCCATACTGCGACTGCCAGCAAGGTGTGAGATAATCTCATCCCTATCCTTTGCACCACTAGGCGATGCCCCAGGGGGCTCTATCCACTTAATTTTTTACATACCAAATAATTGTTTTCTAGCAAAAAGAGAATGCTAAACCTTTCAAGTCATTCTAATCATATATTCATAAGAAAAAAACCTAATGTACAGGCCCTACGTTCACAAGGCATGTACAGGCCCCTCACATGTTGTGTGAGGGGGTGGGGTGGGGGATTATTTAAAAAAATGAAAAATTACCCACCCCGTTCACAGGGCCTGTACAGCCAGCAAAGTCGAATTCATAAAGCAAGCATGTTCCTGAAGAGTCCTTGATAATTCCTAAATTTTCATATCATCTCAACATCAGATTGAGAAGTTTTGTGGTTAAAACCCAATCATCTTAAAGTATAATGTACAATCAAGGACGATTGTCAAAGTATATTGAGCAATCAAAGACGATTGTCAAAGTATATATAATAAGCAATAAAAGATACTTTTCTCCGTGATTGGGCATCAGTTTAGTGATTAAAAGCTAATCGTGTAATTCGTCAGTCACGTTAGCTATTTCATAACAGTAGCAAAATGAAAGTCATCACGTGAGTAACATCCAATATTTTGAGAAATTTAGTGCCAAAACTCGATATATGAAACTGTAATGAGCTCTCGAGACACTAATAAGTTAAGTGATAATTGGGACAATTAGCTTGACAGTGATCTTTCCCAGATTAATACAACTAATTATAAGTATTTATAGTGAAATATGTGACTAGTGATTAATTCCATCAAGTTGAAAAATCTGAATCTCTAAATTTGGATCAACAATCTTGATCTTCTTTATAATTGCTTCCAATGTTGAATCTTACTTTGATTTTCTCCAAGTCCAAATTATAATGGACATCAAAATATGACACAATCCTTATTAGTTTTCAAAATTTGTATTAAATAATTCGATACTCAAGTCTTTAAGGGTCCGACTAGCATGACTTTTACTTTTATTTTTAGTAGAAAATTTTTTAGAGGAAGCTCATTTGTTGTTTGGAAACTAATTTTAAAGAACTTGCCACTTTGAAAGTAATTTTAGAGAAAGTCACATTAGACCAACTTCCTCTAAAAGTT
>NW_019249924.1:0-1324 GCF_002742605.1 Olea europaea var. sylvestris
TAAACGAGGGAATTTGGCTAAAATCCCGTGATCCCGAGTCTGTGCCCCGAGTCCAATTTCTGGGGCCGTTTCCAATCAACCTGGCAAATTTCGGCCCATTCCGACACCGTCACGACAAATGACGTAATTGCCCCTGATGCGGTTTTTCTTTGTTAATTTTTTGTCCAACACTTCTTCAACCTGACATAATTAATACGAAAATTAATTATTCAATGGCATAAATGAAGGAATTTGGCTAAAATACCGTGATCCCGAGTCTGTGCCCCGACTCCAATTTCTGGGGTCGTTTCCAATCAACCTGCCAAATTTCGACCTATTCCGACACCGACGCGGCAAATTACAAAATTTCCCCTGGTGCGGTTTTTCTTTGTTAATTTTCTGTCCAACACTTCTTTAGCCTGACATAATTAATACGGAAATTAATTATTCGGAGGCCTGAACGAAGGAATTTGGCTAAAATCCCATTATCCCGGGTATGTGCCCCGACTACAATTTCTCGTGCCGTTTCCAATCAATCAGCCAAATTTCAGCCCATTCCGATATCATCGTAACAAATGACGAAATTGCCCCTGGTGCAGTTTTTCTTTGTAAATTTTCTGTCCAACACTTCTTCAACCTGACATAATTGTTACGCAAATTAATTAATCGGGGGCCTAAATGAAGGAATTTAGCTAAAATCCCGTGATCCTGGGTCTGTATCCTGAGTCAAATTTCTGGGGCTGTTTCCAATCAACCTGCCAACTTTCGGCCTATTCCGACACCGTCGCGACAAATGACAAAATTGCACCCGGCATGATTTTACGTTGTTAAATTTCTGTCCAACAAATCTTCAACCCGACATAATTAATACGAAAATTAATTATTTGGAGGCCTAAACGAAGGAATTTAGCTAAAATCCCGTGATCCCGGGTATGTGCCCCGAGTCTAATTTCTCGGGCCATTTCCAATCAACCAGTCAAATTTAGGCCGATTCCAACACTACCTCGACAAATGACGAAATTGCCCCTGGTGCGGTTTTACGTTGTTAATTTTCTGTCAAAAACTTCTTCAAGCAGACATAATTAATGAGGAAATTAATTATTTTGGGGCCTAAACGAAGGAATTTGGCTAAAATCCCATGATCCTAGGTCTCTACCCCCGAGTCTAATTTCTGGGGCCGTTTAAAGTCAACCTGCCAAATTTCGGCCCATTCCGACACCGCCGCGACAAGTGACAAAATTGCCCCTGGGGCGATTTTTCTATGTTAATTTTCTGTCCAACACTTTTTCAACCTGACATAATTAATACGGAAATTAATTATTCGGAGGCCTAAACGAAGGAATTT
>NW_019249925.1:0-1324 GCF_002742605.1 Olea europaea var. sylvestris
AAAAAATTGAGTGAAAAGAATAAGTTTGGGGAGTGTGTATCTCTCAAGTGAAGAAAGGAAATACTTTACCACTACAGGTCGGGAGTTGAACCGATCATGAGCTTGATATGTTTTCATGAGTTTACACACACATGTCGAGTTATGCATATAATAGGTGGATGTTGATTTGATTTTGTACCATTGAAATTGTTCATTGTATTGATAATTGAATTCTAATCACGAGACATGGTATGTTGTCAAACCATGTTTTATGTGGAGTTTAAGTCAGAATTTTATTTGAGGACAAACAATAGTTCAAGTTTGGGGGTTTGATAAGTGCGTATTACACACTTATTTATCCACAAACACATAGACAATTGTTAGTAACTATGTTGGAATATGATTTAATTTTGCATAAATTATGTTTTGCCGGACAACATTGGTGAATGTGGCGAAATTTAGGAGAAATAAGCAAAAGAGGACCAAAATGGAAGAAAATTAAAAGTTCAAGGACCAAAGTGTAAATAGCCAAAAAATGATCCGAAAGTATGAACGAAGATGTGAAAGAGTTAATGACCAATTTGTTGAAGACATGAAGTGTTGGAAGAAGAAGAAAAGAGAAAATAGGTCAAGAAACAAGAAAATGGAGTTCATGGACTAAATTGTAACTTTTGAAAAGTTTCAATATTATGCGATCGCATAGTATAAAACTCCATGCGATTGCATACCTATTTTTAGTAAGTTTTAGGGCCAAAATCAATTGAACTATTCAATAGCATTCAAATGTACTACGCGGTCACATAGTACAATTCCAGCGTGAAAATTTTGGTTATCTTATTTGATTAAAATTTTTATAAAAACAAATCTTTGGATACTTTTAAAAACCCAACGGTCGCCCAAGTGAGATACCACGCATTATAACACATTCAGAAAGGTTTTTGGAGATAGGAAGGAGGTAGGAACATGTAGATTGACATCAAGACGCAATGATTCCATTCAAGTTGTTAAATTGGTGATGTCTTTTCTTTATTATTCTTTTTGGTTTCTTCTTTCCATCATGCTAGGCTAGATTTATTTGTGTTAGAAGAATGATGAACCATGTGATATGATTTTTTAATCTTTAGTTTTACATTCTTGATATTAAAACACGTTTTTTTTTTTTTTTGAAATTTGAATGGTTTATATGAATTTATTTTCTCTATAATTATTGTGTACTTGATTGTGCGAATTTAGTGGCTCGTTTCATGCATTCGAAAGAAGGGAAATATGCTCGACATGGAATAAATTGTCGTAGAATCCGATAGGGAGATAGAAATATATCGCTATTCATTAAAACATATCAACC
>NW_019249926.1:0-1324 GCF_002742605.1 Olea europaea var. sylvestris
GCTTGTCTTCGCTTAACTCATTCAGAATGTAAAAAAACTGTACAAAAGTAATATTCATCATGCAATATTTTATATTTTATCAGAATAGATTCTGTAAGTCTCATGTAAACGAACTTTGACAAGGGATTCACGCTAATGAATGATTATATGCTTTTCTACTCCAGAAAAAAAAAATAATAAAATAATAATAAAATGGAAACCAAGCAGATAGTGTCTCTAAAGGTTTGTACTTGTCCTTGGATATTTCTTGGACAGTTCAATCTGATGCAGGATAATTTTTTTAGATAGATTTGAATGCAACGTGTTACTATACTTGGAGATCAAGCCTACAAAGAGCATGTCTATCTAAAGTTTTAATTGTAAAAAATTATGCTATCGTGTTATTAAGACAAGCCCGAATTCATCATACAAAGATATATTTTCGTCTTTCATGCATTAAGGAATCACTATATGAAAGGAAGCATACCAGTGATTGAGACAGTAAATATGTACTAGATATGCTTCAGTATATATACATGGCATATCATTTTACAATATCATAACTTGAAAACAGTATTAATTTTACTAGGCATCAGACCAAGTAATGTCCAACTCGCCCCAGTTATCTTCAGGTACTCCTAAGGCTTTCCAGACAGCCTTGGAGGCATCAACAATGTTATTAGGACATGGAGGCTGATAATCATGGTCATCGTCACATCCCATGGTAGAATCACATTCATCGACGACCATAGCTGTTACACTCCTGCCATTAGCACTTATTGTGATATTGTTAAGGCACCTTGACCCTCCACTGTACCATCCAGTTGACAGTGCAACGACTGGTGTGTTATCGGAGTGGTACTTGTTGTCACATTCTGATGGTGCGCCTCCATCTCCACCCTTCTCGAAACTGTTAATTGTGAGAACTGCCTTAGTGCTTCCAGACACAGAGGGTGAACACTTGTAGGTGGGGTAAGACTTCCCCTGTTTACAGCAATCAGAGTCATTTTGCGGGTTGCATTGTCCCGGAGGTGGCTTTTTTCCAATTATTTTGCCACTTGGATTGCATGCTTGAAGTCTAGCTTCTGAGAAATGAGTAGCAAGAAAGAGTAATACAAAAAGAAGTGCTCCTACTCTTAAGTTTTTCATCTTTTCTCTCTGTTTTTTCTATACTTGGTATTAAGATGATCGTGTTTGTGCAATCGTGATCAAGTATTAGTTGGTTTATATAAAGTTTGGCCAGAGAAAATGCCAAGATTGTGCTTGTTCGCGAAATATTTCTTTCGATTTAAATTACCGCAAGTGTACGGGTCGTGACAAGTAATAAAGTGGACTTTAGAAGTCC
>NW_019249927.1:0-1324 GCF_002742605.1 Olea europaea var. sylvestris
CCAATGAAAAGTGGTTTTTGATTTCATGATAACTTCGGGTTTGTTCGTTCTTGGCGAATTGCTAGTCTAATTTGATTGGAATCGAGCCAATGAAAAGTGGCTTTTCATTTCATGATACTTTTGGTTTGTTCATTTTTGGCGAATTGCTAGTCTAACTCGATTGGAATCGAGCCAATGAAAAGTGGGTTTTGATTTCATGATACTTCGGGTTCTTTCGTTTCTGGCGAATTGCTAGTCATATTCGATTGGAATCGAGCCAATGAAAAGTGGCTTTTGATTTCATGATAACTTCGGGTTTGTTCGTCTTGGTCAAGTTGGTAGTCTAATTCGATTGGAATCGACCTAGTGAAAAGTGATTTTTCATTTCTTGAGAACTTCGAGTTTGTTTGTTCTTGGCGAATTACCAGTCTAATTCGATTGGAATCGAGCCAGTGAAAAGTGGTTTTTGATTTCATGATTATTTCGGGTTTGTTCATTTTCGGCGACTTGCTAGTCTAATTCGTTTGCAATCGAGCCAGTGAAAAGTGGCTTATGACTTCATGATAACTTTGTGTTTGTTCGTTTTTTCGAATTGCCATTCTAACTCGATTGGAATCGAGCCAATGAAAAGTGGGTTTTGATTTCATGATAACTTCGGGTTCGTTCGTTTTTGGCGAATTGCTAGTGTAATTCGATTGGAATCGAGCCAGTGAAAAGTGGTTTTCGATTTCTTGATAACTTTGGGTTTGTTTGTTTTTGGCGAAATGCTTGTCTAAATTGATTGGAATCGACCAAATGAAAAAGTGGTTTTTGATTTCATGATAACTTCGGGTTTGTTTCTTCTTGACAAATTGCTAGTCTAAGTCGATTGAAATCAAGCCAATGAAAAGTGGTTTTTGATTTCTTGATAACTTCGGGTTTTTTCGTTTGTGGCGAGATGCTTGCCTAATTCAATTCGAATCGAGCCACTGAAAAGTGGTTTTTGATTTCATGATAACTTCGGGTTTGTTCGTTTTTTTACGAATTGCTAGTCTAATTCGATTGGAATCGAGGCAATGAAAAGTTGCTTTTGATTTCATTATAACTTCGGGTTTTTTCATTTTTGGCGAATTTCTAGTCTAATTCGATTGGAATCAAGCCAATGAGAAGTGGTTTTTAATTTCATGATAACTTCGGGTTCGCTCGTTTTGGCGAATTGCTAGTCATATTCAAATGGAATCGAGCCAATGAAAAGTGGGTTTTGATTTCATGATAACTTCAGGTTTGTTCGTTTTGGCGAATTGCTAGTCTAATTCGATTGGAATTGAGCCAATGAAAAGTGGCTTTTGATTTCATGATAACTTCG
>NW_019249928.1:0-1323 GCF_002742605.1 Olea europaea var. sylvestris
ACTATAATATTTTCTAGCTCCATTTCTAGATTTTGACCTTTGTCTACCCTTCCCCTTCTTCTTAGAGGTATTATTCTACCGATTATTTTGGTTACCCTGATTATAACTATGTCTGGTCAGTGATCTACCTCTCACAAACAGGTTCTCACTGTCCTTGCCATGTCTCTTAGATTTAACTTCCAATATTTGCTTCTTAAGGCATTAATAACTATCTCAAGTGTTAAAGACTCTCTGCCATACTTAATAGCTAGCTTAACATCTCTATACACATTAGGTATGGAATTTAACAAAATTACAGCCTTATATTCTTCAAATACATTATCCCCAGCATTAGTTATATCTTGTAGATTATCATCTAAGTCTCGGGACATATCAGTTTTGAAGCTGAAATTTTTTTCCAAAAGAAATAGTTTATTTGGTAATGATTTTACCAAATAAAGTTCCTCAAGTTTATCCCATAAGGCTTTTGCATTATCCAATTTTGCAAGATTTCTTAATCCTGGATCAGACAAGTGAAGAATAATGGAAGTATAGGCAAGTTCATCAGATTCGATTTTTTGTTCATCGGTCATAGTAGCAGGATATTCACCAATTATAGCTTTAGATATTTTTTGTTGAACAAGAACCGCCCTCATTTTTTTCTGCCAAATGGGGAAATCTTCTTTTCCATTTGATATAGGTTGGTAGAAGAAGCCACCCTCGACGACAAGCAAGATGGATCACTGCACTTTGACGCGAGGCCATCGACCCCCGGAGGCACTCTACCACTACGCAAGGCCGTCAACCCCCCAGGGACACTCTACCAATACCCCCGAGGGGCGCTCTACCACAACCCCCAGGGGCCGTTCTACCAATACCCCCGGAGGCACTCTACCACTACGCAAGGCCGTCGACCCTCCAAGGGCGCTCTACCAATACCCTCGGGGAGCGCTCTACCACAAACCCCAGGGGGCGCTCTACCAATACCCCTGGAGGCACTCTACCACTACGCAAGGTCGTCGACCCTCCCAGGGGCGCTCTACCAATACCCCCGGGGGGCGTTCTACCACTACGCGAGGCTTTCAATGAGTGTGGAATTGTCAATCCAAACACTTAGCCATAAACCTCTAGTAAATTGATTGAGCTATGTGGCGGTTAATACGGATACAACCTCCAGATGGGAAGTTAAAGACCCCCTACTCAGAACGTGGGAGTAGTGGGAATGCCAGTGTGGGACACGTGGCACCACAATCGCCCAGCGGTTATCCAACTCCCAATATCTATAAATACCCCCGGATATGACATAGGTAAAGGGCTCTCTCTCTATTTTTAGCCATCTGATTT
>NW_019249929.1:0-1323 GCF_002742605.1 Olea europaea var. sylvestris
GTAAGGTGGAGATTGTTGAATGGACTGCCTAACTATACTTGGGCCAGAGTGTGGGCCTGGGTTTGAAGTCCAATTGATTTTTAAAGAAGCCATGTGGCTCCACCTTAAAGAATTGATCTTGGTCTTACAAGTGGCCATCTCACAACCGTTGATGCGTGACTGTTGATTTATCTCATATAAAGTCTTGTGCCTTTTCATTCTTCAATGTGAGATAACTTTGTGTTCTGGGGTTTTCTGCTTCTCTCTATCATTCCGTGTATTCTTTGTGGGAAATCTCTATGATCTGAGTGGGTTTTGAAGTATACTTTGTGTATAGTTGTGAGATATTCATACCAGTGTAGTTGTTGAGGCAAGAGAAAACATTGAAAAAATCTCTAATCTCTTCATACATTTGTAATATTTTTGGTGATTTTCTAGTGGATCTAGAGATCTATCTCCATTAGTAAATGCTCAACGTGGTGAGTATGCCATCAGGCTAAACATCCGGGCCCTTAGTGGCGAAGAAATTCTCTGTGTTCATCTTAACTCAAACGTGTTTCGAATGTTACTCTGGGACCAACAATTTTCAAGAAATAGAAGCTGTTGAATTTTCACAACTAAGGACATCTAGAGTTTATTCAAGGCTACATGTGAAGATTGCTTCAGCTGAAGCTAAAATATGGATGCAGCTTACATACAAACGAAGGAGGATATTCCTTGTATCTTCTTTATTTTGAAATGAATGAATGTACATATATGTAGCACGTTTATGTTATGTATGGAACAAGTAATTTTTAAGTTTTGGGAGGTAGGCTTATATCACTTTTTGTGTAATGACATATTAGCAAGATTAGTATATTTACCATCTTGTGAAGATAAGTTTTTATTAAGCTTAATTCATTTGCTTGATGTACATATGCTGGAAAATATTGCAAAAATCCATTAACATGATCAACTTACCCAACAAACAAAAAAACACCAATCTAGAGTCAAAGTTCCAGAACAGCACGATTCACTATAATTTTAATTAATTATATAGACACATACACTGCTTCGATTACATCTTCCAAGGCTTTGTGCCAAGATTACAATAGCCAAATTTGAAGGAATAACCTAATAACAAAATACGGGAAAATGGCACTAAAAGCAATCTTGTACATTTTCGTAATTTTGAAATTTTTTTGGTTTTCTTCTTTAAGTCTATTCTTCGATCGTATCAACCCATTTATTACTATCTTGTACCTATCATTCGGTGGCATGTTGGTCCAATCAAAGAAATTGCTTGCCTCACACATTCCATAGGATCGATCTCTAACCACGAAGTCTTCACATGTCCCAAATGCC
>NW_019249930.1:0-1323 GCF_002742605.1 Olea europaea var. sylvestris
TTCGTCCGCCGACCCTCGAAGCGTTCTAAGTATAAAAGAGCTCATACTTTCGAAGAATGGACAAAATCCCTCGTACGTCAAGACGACATTGTGAGTTCAATCCAAAACGGTCGCTACATTTCCAAAATGTACTTATGGGCCCAAAATGGACACTGTTTGCAAAAGTTATGATCAATTCTTCGTACGCCGACAATCCAAGCGTTCCAAATATGCAAGTGCTCATTCTTTCGAAAAATGGCCGAAATCCCTCATACGTCACGACGAAGTGGTGAGTTCAATCCAAAACGGTCGCTACATTTCCAAAAAGTTCTTATGGGCCCAAAGCGGACACCGTTTGCAAAAGTTACGCTGAATTCTTCGTCCGTCGACTCTCCAAGCGTTCTAAGTATACAAGCGCTCATTCTATCCAAGAATGGCCAAAATCCCTCGTACGTCACGACGAACTGGTGAGTTCAATCCAAAACGGTCGCTACATTTCCAAAAAGGACTTATGGGCCCAAAACGGACACCGTGTGCAAAAGTTACGCTAAATTCTTCGTACGCCGACAATCCAAGCGGTCCAAATATACAAGTGCTCATTCTTTCGAAAAATTGGCAAAATGCCTCATACGTCAAGATGAAGTGGTGAGTTCAATCCAAAATGGTCGCTACATTTCAAAAATGTTTTTATGGGCCCAAAGCGGACACCGTGTGTAAAAGTTACGCTCAATTCTTCATCCGCCGACTCTCCAAGCGTTCTAAGCATAAAAGCACTCATTCCTTTGAAGAATGGACGAAATCCCTCGTACGTCACGACGAAGTCGTGAGTTCAACCCAAAACGGTCGCTACATTTCCAAAATGTACTTATGGGCCCAAAATGGACACTGTGTGCAAAAGTTATGATCAATTCTTCTTACGCCGACAATCCAAGCGTTCCAAATATGCAAGTGCTCATTCTTTCGAAAAATGGCCGAAATGCCTCATACGCCATGATGAAGTGGTGAGTTCAATCCAAAATTGTCGCTACATTTCCAAAAAGATCTTATGGGCCCAAAGCGGACACCGTGTGCAAAAGTTACGCTCAATTCTTCGTCCGCCGACTCTCCAAGCGTTCTAAGTATACAAGCGCTCATTCTTTCCGTGAATGGCGAAAATCCCTCGTACGTCACGACGAAGTGGTGAGTTCAATCAAAAACGGTCGATACATCTCCAAAAAGTACTTATGGGCCCAAAACGGACACCGTGTGAAAAAGTTAGGCACAATTCTTCGTACGCTGACAATCCAAGCATTCCAAATATGCAATTGCTCATTCATTCGAAAAATGGCCGAAATCCCTCATACG